>NC_079203.1:40288491-40588491 GCF_026745355.1 Beta vulgaris subsp. vulgaris
TTGGGCAAAATAAAGGCATTTACTTTGAGGTTTGGATCACAAAGATTTTTAGGTAGGTTGACAGTTTGAGCCAGGGGTTGGTTTGTTACCCAATTATCTAGCCAAAAGAGAATGTTAGCGTCATTACCCACTTTCCAACGAATACTTTTTCTTTGGATTTCTCTTTGGGCTAAAAATTTTCGCCAAATGTAGGAATCTTTAGCTTTTGGGGTGCAATGGAAAAAAATGTTTTAAAGAGATACTTGGCTTTAATGAGTTTATTTGACCCATAAATTGTCAGGTTTTGAGAAGATTTTCCAACCCAGCTTGGCAAGAAAAGCTTGGTTGAGGGGGTAGGCTCTACGTAGACCAAGTCCACCAAGGGCTTTGGGCATACAAATTTTAGACCATGCAATTGGAGGAGTCCCATTTTTATCTTTATGTTGCTTCCAGAAGAATTTTCTGTGGAGAGTGTCAATAGAATGACATACCATTTTAGGGATGAGGGAGGTAGAGCATGAGTAAGCCGGGAGGGCTTCAAGATTTGACTGTATAAGGGTATGCCGCCCAGCTTTGGACAAGAAACCAGACTCCTATAACTTAATGCGATCTTGAGTTTTATTAAGGATATGTTGGTAGTCGCTTTTTGTCGGGTAATGAGTACTGAAATGGGCTCCTAGATAGTGGCCTAAGCATGACTTTAGAGTCATGTTAAAGAAGCTAGCTTAGGCCGCTTTGCGACTATGCGGAATCATTTTTTAGAAAATAACAAGACGATTTGTGGAAGTTAATTAGCTGCCCTGAAACATGGCAAAAAGAGTCGAGAATAGATTTTAGATTACGGCAAGCTGAAGCCGTAGCTTTGCAGAGAACAAAACTATCATCTGCAAACATTAGGCATGGAATGTTTTGTGAACCAGGACATAGCTTGAAAACAATTCCTAACTTAAGATCATTGCTTTGGGTGTATAGTTTTTTGATGAGAACGTCCATGCACAAAATGAAAAGATAGGGAGAGAGAGGGTCCCCTTGCCTAAGTCAAGGTGAAATTGAACCATTAATATTTATGGAATAAGACACTTTGGCTACACATTCCATGACCCAGCCTATCCATTGAGCAGGGAAACCTAGGCTTTGGAGGGTTTGGTGACGAAAGTCCCACTCTATGCGATCATACGCTTTCTCCATATCCAGCTTGAGTGCGCACCACCCTGTTTTATTTTTGGACTTGTGAAAAGAATTGAGCACTTCCTGAACAATGAGAATATTATCATGAATGGACCTATCGTGCATGAAAGCGTTTTAGAGTGGGCTAATGTGTGTTTGTAAGAGAGGGCTTAAGCGTTGGACCAGAATTTTTGAAATAGCTTTGTAGACGGAATTCACTAGGCTAATGGGTCGAAGGTGGTTCGGAGTTTCAATTAGATCTTGTTTTGGAATAAGGGTTAAAATGATGTGGTTCAAAGATGGAGGAAGTTTTCCATGAAAGAAAAAACTTTTGATGGCTAAAGATAAATCATGGCCCACAATGTGCCAATAAGTTTGAAAGAACTTTGCGCCGAAACCATCAGATCCCGGAGCCTTGTATGGGTTCAAAGAGAAAAAAGTGTCTTTAATTTTGTCATTGGTAACTGGTTGAAGAAGAGAGTAGGACTCGTCAGCACTTATAACGGGGGTAATGCAATTTAGATCCAGTGATCTTGAGTTGCTAAAAGAGGAAGTGAACCGGTCTTTGAAAGAACGTACTATTGTCGATGCAATATCTACTTGGTTAGTGATCCACCCCTGAGAAGGAGATTGTAGCCTGTAAAAATGGTGGAGGTGGAGTGCCGTTGTTTCATTTTGTTATGAAAGAACCGGTTGTTCCTGTCGCCTTGGGTTAGCCAAACTTTTCGATAATGGGAGGCCTAATATTGTTGGCCAAATAATAAAACTTTTTCCTGTTGTCTGATCAACCTGTTTATATGACTGACGAGAACTGGATTAGAAGGTTGGGACCAAAGACGTTGTTGTAGGTCGGAGAGCTTTTGTTCGTTTATTACTAGCTTGTTTTGATTGTTACCGAATTTTGAAGCAGCCCAGACTTTAAAATGAGATTTGATGAGAACTAGGCGTTTTTGGATGTGAAAAAACCTAGAACCATGAATTTGGTGATTCTAGTTAGTAGCAACAAGGTTGAAAGATTCTGGATCCAAGGCCCAAGCGTTTTGGAACCTAAATGATCGAGGCGACGAGGTGGTACTGGGAAGGAGATCTAGAATTAATGGGGCATGATCTGAAACCGAAAAAGGTCCATAAAAAAGTCTTGCATTTGGGAAGAGGGAGAGAAGTTGGGGATGGCCGAGAGCTCGATCAAGACGTTCATAGATGGTAGAATTATGCATAGTTTTTTGCCACGAAAAAGCTGGGTGAGCACATGGAAAATCAAGAGTTTGATAACGAGTTAGAAGGGCAGGAAGCCTACTAGAAGGTGTGATGATGGGGGCGACCCCCTAGTTTGTTTTTTGAATCCAATAATTCATTAAAATCGCCTACTAGGATCCAGGGCAAACTTACATTGTCCAAAAAATGATGTAAATCTGCCTAGAATTCTGGTTTATCCCGCTCTTGGGCAGGAGCATATAAACCGGAGATCAATAAATTGGCGTTTGACTCTTTGTGAGTGATGTTCAGATGGACACATCTATTTGTTTTTTTCGTACTGTGCAAAATAATATTGTTACCCGTTCCAGAGGACCCATAACCCTCCACAATGGTTGGTTAGATCAATCACAATTTTGTTGTCAAAATGAAGCGCGCGTAGGATTGAGGAGCTATTTCGTGAATTCGTCAAAGTTTCTAAAACAAACATGATGTCTGGCTTGAATTTATTTTTGAGGTAAATTAGTTCAGCTAATGCTTTTGGCTTTTTACCCCCTTGAATATTCCAGCTAATAACTTTCATTGATAAACAAACTTAAAAAGGTTAACATAACCCAATGAGGCCCAATTAGCGAGATTAGTCATAGGCGGATGGTTGGACATCCGGGTCAAAACGGGATCCAGCAAATCCATTCCACATGAAAAATACAGTTGGGGGAAAAGACAAAGCGTGTGAAGTGTAGCGGAATTAGCAGAGAGTACAAAAAGATCAGGTACGCAGGCCCACCTTGTAAAGCAAATTGGTCGTTCCAAGAGGAAAGAGCCCAGGTAAAAACGTCCCTGTTTAGAATGCACAAAAGTGAGCCAACATTAGAAAGAAAAATAAAGAAAGTTTGGGATAAGGGGAAACTGCAAGTGAGCAGTTTCAGTAAGTAAGCAAAAAGGGAACAAACTAAAAGGCAGCTTAACAAAGTGCACAACAGAAGGTAGAAAAGAGAACATAAATTATCATTAATAGAAGACTCCCATAATAGATAAGAATACAATTTTGGGGAGTGGGGTGACAAAAGAGACTTCCAACATCGGGGGAAAATAAGGACATAGACAGTAATAGGCAAAAGTTGCCCCCAGGTATGGACATTAATAACTACAAAATGATGAAGAAGTCTATAGCTTAAAACATAGAAATAACAAAATAAAGTAGAAGTCATTAGATTGTAGACGGAGAAGAAGGAGATGGAGCTTCAAAGTCATCTTGCTTCCTGCGTTTGAGACCATCTGGTGCAGTACTATCACCAGGTGCAACTACCAGGTTAGCAGCCACAGACCCACCCTCAGTCATATCAGCATCGAGAAGCAGGTTCGGGTTATGATGAACAACCCCAAGAGCACCAAGGAATTCATCATCCAAGTCATCCTCATCCAGGGGAGGTGTGGCCTCAGTTTCAGGAAGAGGGTGAGAGTGGAGAGGAGGGTGAAGCTGCACATTATCCTCAGCATTGATTTGGAATTCCGTCAAGGATTCAAAAGCATTAGCAGTGGAGATTCCCGAGCCAAAGTGTTGAGCAGGGGCTGAGGAGCTAGGTAGACGGGGGAAATTTTGCTCATCACAAGCAACAGCTAGAGAGGAGGTAATGCGTGGATTAAAACGCCTGGCAGGGAAGGGCCTCCGAAATCTAGGATTTCCCCGAGCATGGGCCTTAGGCTTTCCTCTTCTTTGAGGTTTAACAAAAATCTAATTAGAGTCCGAGGAGAGTGAAGGATTGAGGTGACTTGATTCCAACTTAGCAACAACTAACTCAAGACATGGATCAGGTTTCTTTGGACATTGAGTAAGGAAATGCCCTTCGTGACCACACAGAGGGCAAACCTCATGAACCCCCTCGTAAGAGAGCAAATCTTCGTAACTCCTATTTGTGATCCAATGGAACCTTTTGTAAATAATTTTAAAAAAAAATTAATTGATTGAGACTCTATTATCCTCAACTTATTAAAATATGTTTCAACAAAAATAAGTTTTGGAAAATAAGTTAAGTTCATAAAGTAAGTTAAATTCAATAAAATTATGTTAAAATTTTTGCTCTCTTTTAGGAGATATTCTCCTCAACTTATTAATATAAGTTTCAGCAGAAATAAGTTAAGTTCATTAAACATAAGTTCAGCACAAATAAGCTGAGAGAACAAAACATAAAATGAAATTTATATATTCATACTGAACTTTGTTAGACTAAATTGTCTTTTAGTGAAATAATTTTTACAGATTGAAATGGGTCATTTCTAATGAAAATAATTTAATTGATTAGATTAATTTTAGGGAACTTTAATATTTGTTAGTATTGACAACAATAATAATAGTAGTAGTAGTAATAAAAACTATTAAAATAATATATTTATATATTTATCAATAGTTTATCATACTACTATCATTTGTTTCTCAATACAATTGAGATGATTGTACTTCTAATTGTTGTTAGATATTTCATCTTCTTTAAAAAGTTACTATTATATTAAAAAAAAATTAAATCAATTCTTTAAGCTAATAATATAACTAACACTTCATGTTTACTTTTGTAACAAACACATCTTAACTATTATTTTTCTTACGAAGGTATACATGTAGATGAATAATTCTAATTACTATTGCTTCCAATAAATGATATAGAATTCAAATTAATTGTAATAGATAAATTAAATGAACACACTATGCTTTGATTTGCATCACAACATGTAATTTTTAATTGGCATACATATGATCTTCTTCCTCCTTGTAACTTGTAATGGGTTGCCAAATTTTGTGCTATCTTAAATTCAAAATTCACTCTTTTCTATCATTATCGAGCTTCGTAATGTGGATGTTGACTAACTTAGTTAGTTAAAGGCTTGGGAGGTGGTGCCCAAGATTTGGAATAATCAAATATCATTTACATCAATTATTATCTTTATGACTCTTTCTACACCAAAAAAAATCGAGCATTATAATTAGTCCATACCTAGGTCCAACACGTCCATGCAATAATTTGTGAAAGTGTATTTGGATTTCAAACTTGTGCAAGTGGATAAAATTGTGAAAAGTAAATGTCGATAAGATGTTTGTCTACTATATAGCAAATAGTTTTCCTCCATCAAGAACGGTTTTCCTTTTTATTTTTGAGGGAAAAAACGAGCCAAGAAGATTATATTAGATCAAGTCCCACCAAAGTTTAAAGACTTTGGGGGAATGAGTTAGTCGGGTAATGAGTAGTTTGTGTATTTAGTTTTACATCTATCTGCGTCGGAGTGCATGTATGAATGTTGGTTTTGTGCCCGTCATGGGCAGTTGCCTAGTTGGTAGCCTAGATGGTAGTTATAAAATTATGTGTGGATATGGGTATGGAGTGGGTGGGGTACACTTATTTTGAATGGCTCGATTACCACGCACAACTAGAGATGGTAATGGATCTTGGACCCATCCCAGATCCGTGGATCCAGATCCGTTTTGAAGGATCTGGATCTTGGCATTTTGGACCCTGCGGATCTGGGTTGGATCCGGATCCCACACAAAAAATACGGATCTGGACCCGTAGATTCGTTTTTTATAGTTTGAATATTTTAATTTTTAATTAGTAACTTAAGGCTACTGTTTATCTCATTCTCATACAAGATTGAAAATTTTAAATGTTGGGATGTTGTTATATTGTAGGTTGGTGAATGTTATAATAATTATATCATTTAGTGATAAAATATTGGCCATTGTTTGTACAACTTTTTGGAGAAACAGTCAGATCCAGATCCAGATCTGTAGAACCGTGGATCTAGTGGATCCGGGTATTGCCTTTTAAGATCCGTAGGATCCGGTCCGGATCTGGGTCTAGGCTCAAAAAATGGATTCAGATCTGGTACCACCAAGAACCGGTCCAGATCCGGCCCGTTGCCATCCCTACGCCCAACCTTGTCATCTCTCTTATTTCATGCCTTCATTTATTTATTTTGAAACGCTCATAGATCCAAATAAATATTTAACCAGTTCTTATTATTAAAAAGAATTTAGCCTACATAGGCCATGTTTGGCAAAACTAGCTGTCTGAGGTAGCGAGTAGCTGTTGCAGTAGCGGGTAGCTGTTGCAGTAGCGGGTAGCTGTTGTAGTAGTTGTTAGCTGTCAACATTTAGAGTAGGTGTTTAAATAATAAGTGTTTGGCAAAACTAGCAGTTGGAATTGAAAAAATACAATATTACACATATATATTAGATTTATTACAAATTTAATTACAACATTTTTATTAATTAGCTTCATAAATAAATTCAAATGCTTATACCCCCTAAATAAATCAATGCGTACACATAAAATTAGAAAATTAATTAGTTTTCAACAACTATCGATCTGCGTCGTTTAGCTTTCCATAAACAATCGGCTATATGGTCACGAATTACTTTCATTTCTGTACAACTTCCACTCCAGTTTCACCTTGTGTGATAGGCTGAACATCGGGAAGCTCAAATGACGGTATAAAATTAGGATAATGCTCTAACACTCGAAAAAGAGGATCATCCAGTGAATTTATTCTAATGTAATTATGCAATGCAAATGTAGCAACAATCATTTGAATTTGTGTCTCGACACTAAATTGTGGCATTTTGGAAAGTATTTTCCATCTCTACTTGAGAACTTCAAAACATCTTTCAATACAACTTCGAAGAGATAAGTGCCAACGACGATCATTTTTTGGAGGCACGTTTTGGAATTGAGATTTATGATACCTCAACTTCGGATATGGTACTACGTAACCTTTTCAATCTGGATAACCTTTATCGGCCAAATAGTACTTACTTAATTAGAATCCAAATTAAATAGTCAAATTTATTATAGTTTAGCACTATAAATATACCTACAATTCATAAATAATAATCTTAAGAAAAGATAGAAAAACACATAAATTTAAAACACACCTTCAGGTGGTTTAGGAAACTTCATTTCTAGAGTTTCAACTGCATGAAGGAAAACACGAGTATCATATACCGAACCTTCCCATCTTGCTGATATAAATGTAAAGCACATATCAAAATCACAGGCAGCCAAACACATTAAATGTGGAAATTCCTTTTCTTCCTCTATATGGCATCTGTAGGGCCTCCGGTATGCATGCTTCCATATGGGTACCATCTATACATCCAATAGCATCCTATATAAGAAAAAACACAACATAAACCAGCTTTAAGTAATATTTAAGCTAAAATATATACTAAAACAATAATATTACATATATACCTTAAAAAAAGGCATGTATCTAGTATCAATAGCTAGTTTAGCTGGCACGCTTTTGAAATTTGATCATAAGGCCTTATAATATCATGTGCAAGACCTTTCATATTTCGATTAGAAATTGAATTGAGAACATCATGAATCATCCTATTGATAGATTCACCAGAACGCTGAAAACGCTCAAAAAGAAGTCTATTTGAGATACCTTAAGCAAGATCATACAGAAATATGCCAACTTTCTCATAAATGGACATGTTACGTGTAGATCTTAACCCATATTTTGACAATAAATCCTTACATAATCTCAAAAATACTTGTGGCTCCATTCGAAATGCATTGACGCATCGAATAGGGTGATCGTTCAACACTTCTTCCATCCATATCTTTGATGTTAGAGTTGAAGTCATGCATGGTTCTTTATGTATATACTTATAAAAATATGTGGTTATTGAAGAGATTGTATATGCAATTGCAATAATCATAATTTTGCGCTTTCTTTCTTCATCGATATCCATAGTTATGATGAGCCAGTCAAACATAAAAACAAATCACAACTTAATTTATCAGTAATAAAGGTTTAGAATAATAAAATATGAAATAAATTCTATCTTTAATTGAGAAAAAATTAGAAAGAAACAGTCCACAAATTTGACAAGTAACAAAACTCGAAATTTATTACAAGTAAAGCGAATGAAAACTAAATACTACAGAAAACTAATTGTTTTTATTATCATACAAGCGTTGTAACCATATAAGCCTAGTTGTATCTTCCTCCATGCTTAGGAAAACTTCCCTTTTAGTTGCATTTTCAATCAAATTAGTAGCATAAAACCATAGATCACTGATTTTCTCCAAGATATGATCGTCTATCATGCGATTGATGATATTCATTGCAGCAGAGATTGTGAACATGGATGGATGCATGCTAGAATCAGTAGTTGAACTACTTTGGCTCATTAGTTTAACACGTTGTGTCATTTCACTAATTTCCTTAGCTAACATCGAAGAACCAGCTGATTGCCTCCTGCTACACTTCATTTGGACGTTATTTTGTGATGTTGTAGGTTACTTTTTGTCCTTTTTTGAGGCACGAATGCCATTGGTTGTACCTTCAGTATTCGTTTGTGAATTACTACCCAAGTTACCTAAAGTAGAATCAACTTTTGCTTGTTCCACAAAATTTTGAAAGAAAGTATCTTCGTTCAATAAAGCATCAGTAAATTGAGAATTTTCTAAATAAGTATCAGCTCCATGACTTTCACTATCTTCCCCCTCCAAATTTCCAGGTTCTATGGTAAGATCTTCAACGGGGTCCATAGAAGCTACCTCGATCGCTATTGCCAAACAAGGCCATAGTGCAGCAGAGAAACTTGTTGTAAAAGGTGTAACAAAATATACACCCCAGTAGGAAAAAAAGAAAAGAAAAGAAGGGAAGATTATGTCTTGTGGATAGGGGTAGGTAAAGGGTAAGGTCAGACCGGAATTTGGATAGGTCCGGATTAGGATTTGGACTGTACGATATCGGATCGAAGATTTCCGTTCGATTCCCGATCTGCCAAAAATTACGATTTTGGGATTCTTCCAGACCGGTGGAACAAAATTTTTGTAATTTTAGGAAAAAAAATAGTTTAAAGGTTAAAAATAATTTCAAATTATGAAGTTAGAAAGGTAAAAACCTACTCTTTATTAACTTTAAGATTCTTGTTTCAGAATTTTTAAATTTTAATTATGTAATATACAAATATCTATAAATCTAAATAAAAAAAAATTTTTTAAAAAAATGCAAATTTCGGTCCAACAGGTCCAAAATCGGACCGGAACGGAAAAATCCGATTCATATCGGACATGACCAGAAAATTTTCCATCTGGTCCTGGTCCAAAAAAATTCCAGATTGCGGTCCAGCCGGTCCGGTCCTAGATCGATGCACACCGCTACTTGTGAAGGTGTTGTTTCTACTAGAATTGTATTACTCTTCTAATTCTATTTATTCATCCATCTATACTACTATATTAAAAGGCCTGTTCAAATAAAGAACAGTACCACATGGTGGCATGGTGCTTTTTATTCCTATGGTATTTTACTCCATGTAATCAACATACGATTAAAAAAATGGAAAATGTTTTCTATAAGATCTAATCTCTTAATTAATCACAAACACATATACTAAAGTCTTGACCAATAAACCAAGTGATACATTTATTGAACTTTATCGAAATCATTGAATTTTATTTGACTCGTATTTTAGCCTTTATGTGAATTTATTAGTCTTTATATGAAATCATTAGCTTTTTTTCATTTCTTATATGAATCTGTTGACCTCATTAGGGTGTTTCTCTTCATCGTCAAATAAATTTATACTTTCTCTAATCTCGAACATTTAACCTATATTAGACTTTACGCTCAATCTTATAAATCGTTGATCGTATTTTCTTACCATTATAAATATCAAAATCTTATGATTTAAATATTGCTAGATTTATATCGATGTATAGTTTTAATAGATCTAAATTTACTAAGTAAACTAATATGCAATTAGAGAGTTTAATGGTTAAAGTAGCGCGTAGGAGACCGTAAGAGCTAAGTGAAATAGAACATTATTTAAGCTGCATATTTGATTCAACTTATTTTGACTTATTTATAAATATTTTATCTTATCTGAATTTATGTTATATTATCTGAACTTATCTTACCTTATGTTATTTGACCTTATCTTATCCAATCTTATCTTATTTTCTGAACTTATATTCTAGCTTATTGTGTTGCTTAACATAGTTGGTCTGTTTTATTCAACTTATCTTATCTGAACATTTTTTTTTATGAAATAAGTTGCACATAATATAGCCTTATTTGAGGAATGAGGGAATATACAGCATAGATAAGTTTCAAATTATCTATAAGTGTGAAAACGTTAGAGCACCATTAATCACAATCTTAAAAAAAGATTATCCCACTCTCTTTCTAACTTGATCTCTCTAAAAAATAACATCCCATAATCTTTTTCCACTTATCTTCTTAACAATGAACCAAAAAAAAGATCATCCCAACTACTTTTACCTACTCAACTACTTCTTTACCCCACCCAACTACTTTTTCTCTCTCATCACCCCATCACCACTGTACAATATTTTTAGTATTTACTTTTTGATAATATTAAATATTCATTACTAATTGATAAAAAAAAGCGTTTTTAGCAATAACTAAAATAAATGCAAAAAAAATATTGTTTTTTTATAGTGTAAAAGTGGAAGATATTTCATATAAAATAAGCAAAATTTTAGAAAATTAGTAAATAGCTAGAAAAAAAATTATCCAAAATATTACAAAATGAGTCTCTAATCGTAGATCTCTGAAAAATAGAACCACTGGTATTTTTTTTTTTCACTTTGTATTTTTTAAGATATTGCATTTTTTATATTTATAATTGTATTATTTCTCTCGCAGTGTCAAATTCCAACGCGCGCGTCAGAAAATCTGACGAAAGTTAATTTTTATTGGCTTTCCCCAAGCCAAAACGACGCGTTTTGGCTGAACTCTAGCCAAAACTCGTCATTTTGGCTGGGGGAAAGCCAAAAAAATTGTTTTTTGTCAGATCAGGCGATGGGTCCCACTCCCACGCCTGATCAAGTTTTCACTCACCCCATGCATTTTTTTTTTCCAATTATCTCCACTCATCCCACAATCTTATTCTTAACAGGCTTTTTTGAAAGATTGATGACTTGATCTTATATTTCAATTGTGAGTAAGGGTGCTCATGAATCAAAATTGATCATTGGGCTAGTTGGTTGGAGACCCTCCTTTCAACTATTATGTGAGATGGGGTTAGGGATGGCAATGGGGCGGGTCTGGGTCGGGTCCACCTGGACCCAGACCCAGACCCGTTTATTTTTCACAGACCCAGACCCGCCCCATACCCGTTGGGTCTAGATTTTTCAGACCCAGACCAGACCCGCTGGGTCTAGCGGGTCCATGGGTCCTTACTGGGTCCTAAATGGGTCCTTCTTATTTTAAGTTTTTATCACATTTTTAAATATAGTAATTAAAAATTTTCCCCCTAATATATATAGGTTCTTGTATCCATGGTTAAAGCATTCTCTAAATAAAATTTTAAAAATTAACTGATAAAATATTAAAATGTTACAACTTATAAAGTTAATTTCTCTCATAAAATTTTAGAGTTTAGGTAAAAAAAAAATTTCTAATATGTAAATGGGTCCGCGGGGCGGGTCTGGGTCTAGCATATGTGGACCCGGACCCAGACCCGACCCACGTTCTTCGGGACCCAGACCCGACCCGGACCCATTGGGTCTAAAATTTCTAGACCCAGACCCTTATAAATGGGTCGGGTCCTAGCGGGTCTGGGTCGGGTCCGGGACCCATTGCCATCCCTAGATGGGGTTCAATTCTTACCCATTGCAAGGAGGGATTTCCAAACTAAACCCCCGTTCACTTAAAGGGAATTTCATCTTACCTTCAACAAAGAGTGGATAAAGTCTGATAAGTTCCAAGTTCTAACACCCTATAAAGTGAATTGTAAAATTTTTAATCAGTTTTGACAGAGTTCTTGAATATAAATCAGATGAGTTCGAGAGAAATAATGCGAATGGAACACAACCTTAATTCTTACTAAACTTGTATTGACAGCAAATTCGGGAGCACATAAAATTAAATGCTTACAAGCACGTTATTTTGCACATTTTTCAGATGTGTTGCTCAAATGATCATAACATAAAACGGGTAAAACGTATGAGAGAAAATACCAAGTTTTAGATGCTTTCTGAAGCACTATGAAAGCTTTTGTGTATTACTCCGGAGCATCATGAAAGCTTTGTGTATTGACTTATACACTACTTGATTAGTATTTTTTTAGTTGCACCACTTACTCTTCACACATTTTTAAATAATAATATGATCGTCTTTAATTGCGTATAACTAAATATTATAGAAATTTGATATCTAGAATCCCTGCATTGATATAAATCTAACAATATTCTATTTAACTATGTATATTCTTACATAATTGTAAGAGAATTTACTTCTGAGTTAATTAGTTGATAACTAAGGATTTTTTCCCTAGATATTGTCAAAGAGAGTTTTAATTCCCTCTATGCGTCAAAGTTAAAATATATTTCCTTCCATATCGTCCATGTAGGACAACATGCCAGCAACTTTCTTTGTACTTCAGCAAAATCGGTACTCAGGAGTCAGGATAACGGGTTAAACACAATGACCCTCAGATTTCAGTAGCGGTTAAGGAAAAAGAAACCCGCTACACAAAATAGTGGTTCATCAAACATGACCTCTACTCTTAGTAGCAGTTAATAATACGCTATATATTCTGGCACTTCAACCAGTAATGGGAAAGCAAAGGGCAAGGTGTCGTGGCGCACATAAACCGCTACTCAATGTAGTGGAAGTAATAGTTATATTGCTATCAAAACTTGACAGTTGTATAAAGCCACATATATAATTATTTTTGCGACATATCCTAAACTTTTGTTTCTTATCAGAAACATATTATTTTCCGTTTCTAATTAGAAACAAATAATTTCCCGTTTCTATATTTTTTTTTGTAGTGGCAGCAATAACCAAAAGGAACCACTGCACCAAGTAGCATTTTAGAGTAATAAACCGCTATTTTCATCAGCGATTTCCTCTTGTTGACCGCTACTCTAAGTAGCAGTTTGTTTTAATTAACCGCTAATTTAGGTAGCGATTTGTTTTGCCAAAAATAAAAAATTCTGACGCATTGTCTTTTGTAAATGATATGTAGGAAATTAATCATAACTTTTTTTTGAGGAGAATTATTTTTCATCATATAGAGAGAATTAAAACTTCCTTTAATAATATGTAGCGAAAAGATTATGATAATTAATGCTTAAAAATTATGATGCAACTAAAAAAAGCAAAGACAATATTATCAAGATTTATATGAACTCATGTAAATACCTAAGGTGGGAAGAACATGAGTATCAATGATCCATTCACCTAACATCATGGACACAACAAGATCATTAAGTAAAACCTAATTTACCATCCATCCTCCCACAAAAAAATAAATAAAAAAAATAGTAGTAGTAGTACAACCTAAAGTCATAATTAATTTATTCTCCGTCTAACATGGGGCAGCAAGTGGATAAGTCTTATGGATAAGAACACCACATCGTGTCCTTTTTCCCTTTAATTTTCTTTGGCATTTTTCCTTTTTCATTTCCACAATTTATTTTCACAATCTTTAGATTTTATCCCATCCTATAATTATCTCTCCATTATCCCACTTTTCTTCGCTCTTTCTCTTCCTTATCCTTCCTTTTTTAAGATGAACTTTTCCTTTTTTTCTCTTGTTCTATCTTTCTTGTAAAATACTACTTCATATTATTGTCCAAAATTAATATTATTACATTGCACAAAATATAATATAATTCTATAAAAATGTCAATTGCTCTAGGTAATAATCGTTTGGAGCAAGTTTCTAATGGGTTTTTGCGTATGAACAAAATGTCACCGTACAATTTATCACCGATTTTAGATTCCGGAGATCGGACGATGATGAGAGTGGTTGTTAAAGAGGAGAGAGAAAATGAAAATTTGAGATCATGCAGTTCTTCATCTTCTTCAATTGGAATGAACAGTGATGATGAAAATGAAGAAGAAATTAATGAAGAAGAAGAAGTTCAGAGTAAATTGAAGAATACCCCTTTTGATTCTGCTGTTGATGCGTTAGAACAAGCTTTACCCATCAGGTTTTTCTCTTAAAAATTTGTTCTTTTTATGAATTTGTTATGTGGGTTTGCTTTATACTACTATGTGATTTTGGTTTGTTTATGGTATTAAATTTGTCAAAAAATTTGAAGTGATTTGTTATGAGTACTTTGGAATTGAAATTGATTTTTTTTTGTGAGTTGGTTGGCGTTTTAGATTTGTTTTCTTTTAGTTAGATGAATTTAGTGAGATGTTTTTGTAACTTTTGAAGCAAGTAACTTTATTTCGTTTTCTTTGATTTTGTCAAATTTGGTACTTAGTTTTACTTGTAGTTTGAAATCTGAAGTGGGTTTTGATAATTTGTTAGGTTTTGTTAGAAAATAGAAATGGGGTAATTACATAATCAATTGTAAATTTTGTTGAAATAATTGCTTGTTAAGGCTTTTATAGAAATGTAATCTAATTGGGGTTGTTTTTGTTGGAAACTTTAACTTAAAATTAGTGAAATTACTTTGATTTAATGAGGTCTGTTGTGTTTATTTAGAAAAATTGGAGTAAAGATTGGAACTTTAAAGATAAAAAATCTGACATTTTTGTGTTCTTACAAGATTTGTTGAATTGTTCATGTTTATGTGAGAAAATGAAGTGTGTTTTGTTGTATGTATGTGATTCTCATCTTCAATTGTTTTGTGATCTTGAGGATTATCTAGAAGAATGTTGAAATTAGGGTTTTACTGATGTGAGTTGATTGTGGGGCAAATAAATTGCAGGAATTTACCAAAATTGAGAAGAACATTCAATTGGAAAGGTGATAATTTTATGTGATTGATCACTTGATGTTAGCCATTAAACCTTGTTCTTGTCACAAATTTTGGACCAGGAATTCACAATCAAATTGAAATCTTTGAAGTGGTCTTAAGGTTTAATTTGATTGATTCTTTGAAAATAAAAATTTCCTAGGAATCTGTTTGAATGATTCATTGATTCTGATATGACGACGCGGCGGATAGATTTAGTAAAATTGCAAATTGGGCATTGTTGCATCCATGAAAAAACTTGGAAGAATGATACCTTCACAAGAAAAACCCACCAAAGAATATTATATTGTTAGAGAAAAAGAACCTTTAATGTCTCATTTGAGACCCCATAATTCTTAAAAGTTGGTGGTGTTTCTTTTCTCTTAAGAATGTTGCCAATATTGAATGGTACCTATTCTCAGAATATTCTGTTAACATATTGAACTTATATGCCAACCTTGCAGGAGAGGAATATCCAAGTTTTACAATGGTAAATCAAAGTCATTCGCGAGTCTAGGCGATGCTGCTTGTTCATCCATCAAAGAGATTACGAAGCCGGAGAATTCATACTCCCGGAAACGTAAAAACCTACTTGCATATAATCTTCTCTATGATCAGGGTCGGGGACGGACATCGTTGCTCAAAAGTTCTGGGATTGGAGGTGGCATAGCAAAAAGACCGACCAACTCTAGCCGGAACACATTTGCGTTTGCAGTTGCTATGAACAATTGCGAGACGTCTATCGATGAAGATGGACAGATCCCGGAAACGAATGGGAGGAACAACATGAGAAATCCCTCTATCTCCCCTCCATCTCCTCTCCCTCCACCTTGGCGGTCGTTTTCCCTTGCTGATTTGCAGCATTGTGCTGTTAGTGCTAGTGTTGTGAACTCTAACTTGTCGTCATCTTTGATGGGCAAAAGGACTAATTCTGATGAAGTATCTTGATTGCAGGATAAATGTAGGTTGTTCATCATCGTGTTTAACAATCATATATAGTAGGCAGTGTTCAATCCTGCATGTTGACTTCTATGCTTGCTCTATCTTATGAAACATTAGGGTAATTTACTTGAAGGTTTTTCAACTTGGAAAAGGGTTGAAAACTTTGCCAAAATTTATTATACACAATCTTTATAAGAGTGTCTTACAATAATTTATTGTAAGATAGTCATAACTTGACCATAAATAGTATTGACTTTTTTATGGTTGCTTTGGTTAGTGGTTATAAATGGTGGTAATGATAATGTAATTTAGTGTTAATTTATAAAGAAATTTATGATGGTAATGAAACTTCATTATAAAATATAGATTTTCTTTTATAAATTTTATTACCACCAAATATTATTTTTTCATTTGGTAATGGCTAGTAATAAGATTTTAAGACGAAAATAGATTTTGGGATGAAGTAGAGCAAAACTATGGGACATGAGATTTTTTTTTACAAATATATACTACAATACATTCTAATAACTATTAATTATGACCTCTAACCAAATCGGCTGAAAATAAGGTGGAAAATTAACTAATTAAAAGTGGTCTTTGAACCTAAAAACATGATCAAATTATCTAAGACCAAAAATCCGTTATATAATACCTCAAGAGCTTGAACAATGCCTAATGAGTTTCCGTCCCTACCCTCAGGCCTTACAATTGCTCTGCTACAATTTGTGGAGTATTTGGAAGGAACGCAACTCAATAATCTTTGAAAATCTGCTTAATTTAAATCGTATTTATTACAGAGCCTAGCATTTGTATTTGGAATGGACTACGCGAACCACGATGGATTTTTCCTTTACTATCTCTTCACTTTCTCCTTGCGGGTCCCCCACTTCCATTGCAGTTAGCTGGCAGCCTCCCCCTTTCACTTACTTCAAGCTTAACTTTGATGGTTCAGTCATTGACTCATCAGCCGCTGCCAGTGTTGTCATTCGCAACTCCGCTGGTCTTCTTGTGGCCGCTCAAATTTATCGATTTGGCCAAACCTCAGCTCTAGTTACTGAAGCATGGGGATTAAGAAATGGATTGATACTTGCCATTCAGCACCATATTCAAGATCTGTATATTGAAGGAGATAATCAAGTAGTTATAAGAGTGTTGCAAGGGCATTACAATTGTCCCTGGACTATCCAAACCCTAATTGATGACATTCGAAATTTGCTTCGACAGTTTAGATTCTATACCATCAAGCATATTTTTCGGGAAGCTAATCGGGTAGCAGATCTTCTATCAAAAAAAGGTCACAATACTTCTGCTGCTTCGGTAGACGTAGACGTGGATGCTTCTACGGAACCTTTGTTAAATAAATTAGTTACTCTGGATTCGTTAGGAGTCTCCCTTGAGAGAAGGGTGTCCTAACTTTCAATATGTACCCAAAAAAAAAAAAATTGATCCATTATCTTAAAAAAGTGACCATTTTTAAGGTTGAAAGAAAGGTGGTTTTAGTTATTGTAAGATGGATTCAGGCAAGAATTGCTACTTTAAACCAAAGATATGTTCTTAAGTCATGTATCATTGCATTCCTCTCCAAAAAAACAAAAAAAAAAGGTCATGTATCATTGCATGGCTATGATAAGTAGAGATCCCCCAATTGCCGATCAAAGAGGTTGATGCTACCTATTGGATAATATTATATGTAAAGGGATAATATTATATTGTAAAGGGTAGAAGGGTACTTTCATAGTAATAAGTTTGTATTATATACGCAAATATATTGAATGCCAGGTTAACCTACAACAGGTTAACACAATTATTTCCCACACTTGTACATGGTATCACAGCCTAGGATTTTCTAAAAAATTATTATTCTATATAATACCAAACTTGCTTGGTAAAGTTAGTTGGAGATTCACATACAACCTTAACATCACAAGGTCGAATCCTCTCAATTACTGTACCTTGGGAATTGGGATAGTAATCTCCCCCTACTCTATAGTTTTTGGTTCGCAAATACTAGACCAAGACACTATGCGGGTTAAGGTCTAGACAGGGTCATATACCTTACCATTAAAGAAAATATATATTAATGACAAGCTTATTTTTAATACAATTGCGAATTATACTTCCTCTGTTAAGTGTTGCATTCACTTTTTCACATAATTCAATACACTTATTTTATCACTAATATATTTAATTGTGCACAAGTAAAAATTATGAAAAGTTGATATTTTGAAAGTATACACTAAAACGAAACTAACGAGATTTCACTTAACCATATTTTTCCTTACGGATTTTTCACCAGGTACCCCTGAAGTTTTTTAATATTCACTTGGTACTCTCGCGTTTTCCCAAATTCTCCAGGTACCCTTATGGTTTGGAAAAATACCTAACGTGACCCTACCGTCAACTTTCTATTAAATATAATCCTAAAGAAACTTAATTAACCCTAACTTCTAACCCTATCCTAATCTTAATCCCTAACCGCTAACCCTTAACCCTTCCTCCTACTACCCCGACCCTTCCCCACCGCAGCCCCTCCCACCACCCCTGCCCTTCCCCACCACAGCCCATCCCCCACCTCCACCCCTCGCGCATCGCCTCTCCCCACCCCACCCCTCGCGCAACGCCTCCCCTACTCCCACCCCCACCCCTCGTGAAAGTTATTTCAATTATTACAAGATAAAGGGAGTATTAAAAATGTCAAAATCGACTCAGGGGAGGCACTGCTGGAAATTCGACGGGCGGTGGGGGGAGGGGAAATCGACTCAGGGGAGGCGCTGTGGAAATTTTGACGGGGGTTTGGGGACGGGAAATCGTCTCAGGGGCTGCGAGGGGTGGGGGAGGCACTACACGAGGGGTGGGGGTGGCGCTGCGCGAGGGGACAGGCAAGGGTGATGGGAGGGGCTACAATGGGGAGGGACATGGGTGGTGGAGTTTGGGTAGTTAGGACATTAGGGTCACGTGGGGTCAGGTGGTGGAGTTAGGAGTTAGGGGTTAGGGAGAGAATTAGGGTTTAAAGGCATTAACTAGGTTTAATTAGAAGTAATTAGTATTAATTAGGTTAGTTAGGGGTTAATTTCATTGATTTAGCCTTAATGACTAACGGAGTTGACGACCATTGTCATTAATGGTATTCTGATAATTTTTCCAAACCACAAAGGTACGAGGTGAATTTTGATAAACGCAAGGATACCAGGTGAATATTAAAAAACCTTAAGGGGTACCTGGTGAAAAAATCATTTTTTTTTTTATATAAATGTGAGAAAATAGGGTCAAAGTTAGTTAATGTATAATTGCGTTAGAGTCAATTGACCCAATGGTATTCTTCTACCAAATGAAAAACCATTTTAGAATCTAATAGGCTTTATAATTATAAAACTAAATGTATCTATATCCAAAAGAGACTAACCTAACCTACCATAAAATAATTCAATCCGAACCAGATCAAAATTGTTTTATATACGCGCGTACGCAAAAACAAAATATAGATGTTGGAGAGCTCAATATCAAATGTCGTTTTATTTCTAAAAGAAATAATATCAAATGTCGTATTATTTCTAAAAGAAAATATCAAATGTCATTTTTGTTAGATATGGCGAAATCTTGGGTCATTATTAGTTGTTACTTGCTATTAAATGACTAATGAGAACCTCAAATGTCACGGAACACAAGAAGTTTAACTTTTAATGCATTATTTTTGTAGAATTTTCAAATTGTTCACATAACTAAGCTTTTGTGAGTTGGGGCTTCTAGAGGATATTACTTGCTTAGGATTAGTCTCTAGAGTACAGATTAGTTCTCTGAGGTCTACAAAGTCACAAATAACATTGATAATGGGCTGGATTGGAGATTCACCGAATTTCATATCTAATCTATCTTTCATTGAATTTTATTTGTAAAATTCATATCGTATGTTTTTCCTCAAATGGTGTCTGAGTCTGATGGTAAGATATCATCACCTAAGTTCATCAAAACAAGAGCTTTAGAAGAAAAAGTTCATTCCAAATTCACTATTTTTCATAGATTATGCAAACACAATCATCCTTTTTTGATACAATTCAGTCAACGATAATCAAAGTAAGGAAAAAATGCACAAGTATAAAAACATAAGAAAAAAACTTACCAAAATTATACTCAGGTTACAACTTAAAACTTGCTACTAGATTCCGAAAAGATAATGTAGCAACTAATCAACTATGTTATATTCAAGGTTGAACGTGGATTGTACACAAACAAGAGAAATGAAAGCCCAATTTGAACTACTTTATTACTTTTACCATTACATATTTGCCAATACACAAATTTGAATATATATTTTTTCATTATGTAGGAATAGAATGATAAAAATTAGAGATAATGGAGATATAAAAACTACTTCAATGAAATTACATGACTATATTATATCACATACTTATAAAAAAATCAAAGGTATACATATAGTATGCAAAACTAATATGATACAAGTTTAAAAAACGGAGAAAGTATTATCACATTAAAGTTCCCGATTGATGGCTACTTCGCAAAAGAAGAAGCATATACGCACAGATAATTCTAACATGATCAAACTAAAGTATGATCACCAAAGCTTATGGGACCACGATTAATATAAAGCACAAATGACAGGGACCACAAGAACTGATTATATGTACAGAGTTTAAATGATAAATTTATTTGCGTCATTTTCCTTTCATGTTTTTTGCTAAATTAAAACTAAACTGAATTGAAAAGTATAAGGTGGAAAGCACATAAATACAGACTTCTACAAAAGGCAACAGAATATCCCCTTATATGGAATATAAAGAAACCAGGTTTGCATGGGATAAATAAAGATTGTGGACTTGTGGTAAGAAAAAGCACAACCACATGTATATGAATGAATATTCTGGCATTCAGATCATATTAAAACTTAATCTAGTCAATTATTACAATAACTTCTGCGGGAAAACAGATTCTACTGAACAATACTTACAGAAACCTAGACTGTTTTAATGAACCTGAGTACAACAATATGGTTAAAGAATGACAGAAGGGTAAAGTTGAAGCTTCATCAGCACCAAGGAATATCCACAATTTCCTAAATTTGAAGGCGACAATATATACGCAATAGAATTGTTAACCTAATTCTACTAAAAAGTACAAAGTAATGCTGCGGAGTTTCTACATATGTATGTACAAAAGGAACTGACTAGTAAATTACAGATGTGGTCTATGAACAAATGATGTTACATCATTTAGAAGGCTGTCCACGAATAAAAACAATGGGCAACCTCAAGCTTCACTAAGATGTGGAACCTATAACAACCGCAGATTTACTTTCGACCACAACCTCAACTGCTTTACCGCTAGAATTTAGCTATACGAGACCATGAAAAGAAAGCTCCTGCAAATGATTTATCATTACTGAAGAAAGTTCCAGATAGGTGTCTGCTTAATTGCTGGCCATGTACAAACTAGTACAAGAATAGGTTTGGTGGGCTCTGCATCAAGAGCTAGATGGAATCTGTGCAAGGCAACCTTGACTCAAGTAGTAACTGAAGGCGTCAAAACCAGCGCTGTTGTATCTTCGAGTAAGAACTGAGCAGCAGGAACATCTGATACGCCCACTGGGGGTTTAACATCCATTGGATCTATAGCAGGGATGGCTTTTGATATATCTTCAGTAGAAAATGGTATGCTGTAGAGGAAAGCAGAGAGGTAAACAATGTCAATTGCCAGCAATACACAAATACCCATCACCATCAATGCAGACGTTCATTGAAAGTGCACCAAAATGCCTACATGATATCTGCTGAATCAATATCAATTTAAACTGAATAACAGAAAGGTATCCAATGGCAAGACATAGTGGTCAATAACTCCTAGGCTCCTGCAGCCAAATTTTATCAAAAGCTTTACAATGTCACTGATACAGTAACTTCTTTCAGGAGTTTGCATTGACTAAAACTACTGTTCAAACTTTATTTTCCTGTTCAAGAGAGGCTAAAAGTCCAAAGATGAATCAGATAATAATGAAATCGGGAGAGGGGAGACTTGATAGTGGGACATAATGCACTCGCTTAACATGTTTAAAGTTCAATTGCATAAGCACATATACCTTAGATCATCATCCAACAAGAATGAGTTGGTGGCTAGATTCTGGTTATCTTTATTCAACATCTCCCTCATTTGAGCCACTACCTGACAATCAAAACCAATTTCATAAGTTGATAAGATGTCAAAAGGTCATTCAAGTTTATTTATAACCCCCTATCAGTTCTCCTGGCCTCAAAACCAATGTTGTTAAAATCGAGATTCTACTTTGAATCGAAAACAACCTTTAGAATCGAATCGTATAATCGAATAGTAGAATCGTAAGATTCTACAAACATGTATAATCAAGATATTGCACTCAATCTTCATTGAATATGCTAAAATTATAAGTTAAAAGACCTAAATATTGGAAAAAATAGTTGTTTACTCACTATATTGGCAATAACTAACAATATTTATCTCTTATTTTCTTTGTTAGCATGATTTAAACTTGCGAGGTTTTCGCTAGCCAACAAAAATGTATAGAATCGTCTAGAATCGCGAATCGAATCGTCTATCATATTTTGAAACGTAAAATCGTAAGATTTTAAGATTTGAATCGCGATTTTAATAACTTTGCTCAAAACTATTCCCAAGCTCTAATAAATTTTCAGAAGGATGATGCAAAGTTTGACTAGAATCTTTGGACACATGAGGGGCAGTCATGGAATCATATTGAATGCTCGAAATTTGCATCTTGCCAGATTACAAATCAAAACATTCACAATTAACATCAATTAGTCCATCTAATGTTTCCAAAACATAAAGAAAGAGAACTAGGATGCTTGCTAAATGCTAACCTCATTGGAGACACTTTGGGTCCCATATTTATCATCCCAGTACATGGTGCTTATTCTGTAGATTTGTCTAACAGTCAATGCCTGACAAAGAGCAAACAAATGCAATCATCAAAGCTCAATGCCAGAGATAACAGTAAAGCAAAACCCTACAGTTAAAGATGGAAAAAGAAAAACTTATTAAGAGTAATAGATCTGAATTTTCAGTTTACAGGAGGCAAAAAGATCATACCGGGCATAGGTCCTGCTTAATCTCTTCTAAAGACTTCTTCCTTTTCTGATGTATCACCTAAAGATTAATTTTTGAAATTCCGACAAGCAAAATATATCAGATAAGTTGATCTACCCAGTTGCAAAACCAACAGACAACGACTACACAAGACATACCAGAAAACCAACAGCTTGTCTAATATAGTTCAGTTCATGCCAGGCCGTCCCTGCAAACTAAAATATGGCAGGAATGAAGTTTCAGTATGACATTAACCACTCTGTTAAAGTGCATTTCAAAAAGAAAGAAGTAAAAGGTTTTTACCTCCTCAGTCACACTTGAGATCCATTTCTCAAGCTCTGCTAAACCAGATTTTACATATTCTCCATTCGAAAAAGTGCAGCATTCACGTCGTAGCAGAAGGCTGCAAAATTCTCTTTAGAATTGAAAGCAAAACTAAAACTATCACAGCCAAGGCCAAAAAAATTACATTACTTACCTATTGAAGAGCGAAATGTTGATAAAAGAGAAAACCTGGGTAATGAGCTTGCGGATAAAAAACGAAGGTACCTGAATCAAGTTTACAGGGTCAGCATTATAGTTCCGAAAATGATTGTACCCATAAAGTCTTCCTTTGATCTTTCAGAGACAATTCTTTTAAAGCAAAAATCACATATATAATCAGATGATAAATCAGCAATTAAAGGCAATTGCATAGGGTACATTGGAATTTAAGTAGGTAGCTTACAGTTAATTGTCAACTATACAATACAGATAATGCTCAACTCTGGCTATGCTTGCAGGTTTCAAGTCAGCAAAAACATTTTAAGCACCGTTATTTCTACTTCATCCGTTCTTATGGTTATTCAGTGTGTGTGTGTGTGTGTGTGTGTGTGTGTGTGTGTGTGTATATATAGAGAGAGAGAGAGATAGAGAGAGAGAGACAGAAGATAGAGATAGAGATAGAGATAGAGAGAGAGATATATATATATATATATATATATATATATATATAGAGAGAGAGAGAGAGAGAGAGAGAGAGAGAGAGAGAGAGAGAGAGAGAGAGGAAAGTTCAAGTGAGAATGAAATACTTCTCTCTTATATACGAGAGTTTTTTGAGAGGAACATTTTATTTATTTCAGAAAGGAGGAAGTATGAGAATGTAAATAGTGATCCCTTTTAGCAAAAATGTAATCCTTCTTTAAGTTATTACATAGATTTCCTTTTTTCTTGAAAATGTAATCTTTTTCAGGTATGAGAATGTAAATAGTGATCCCTTTTAGTGATAATGAATATATATTGGTTTAAAAAAATGACTATTACAAAGTCTTCTCACATTTTTTTATAAGGATTGTTCCCATGAGAACCACATGAGAAAACATCTTACGTGAGAAATAAGGACTTAGAGTCAGAACACGTCTTCACTAGTCACGGAAGTTTCCACTTAGAGTGACAATATTTCTCACGTAGATATGCATTCTCACATGACCTCATTCTCTCTCTCATGCTATCATATACAACAGATAAATCACGAAGGAAGATATTTTTTGTTCAAATTTTTCCCAAGTCCTTTTGCATAGAGGAGCCAAACAAAATTCTCAAACTAAATTGACATTCAGCGATAACAAAATTCAAGAAAATCTAGCTCATTATATTCACAAAGCTAACATATGTAGATTAATTTTGTAATGTGCGGACACCTTTTTTACATAGATATGATCGGTAAGTTAGAGTGGGCTAGGCGACTAGCACAATTATGCATTACACATTTATGTCCCTTTAAACTTCAGTCATAAGTCAACCTTATTCCATTCGGATATTTCAGGTTGTTATTAATATCATCCCTTCTTTGTTTCTTATTTTTTTGGGGGAGGGGGGAGGGAGGTTACCCGTTCAAGATCTCTCTTAGTCGTGGAATGTTGCTTGGGACGTGATAAATATTGATTAAATTCCATTTTAGACTACATGATTCTAAACTTGCACCAAACACTTTGCACAAATGAAACTACACCAGAATAAATAGCAGGAAGGATAGAGAGAGTAAAAACTACATACATGATTTTTACGTAAACGGTTCATGAGGGAATCCAAGAATTGGATGATGCTATCCCATTGATTAACTGAAAGCTGCTGTGGTACTCCACCAGGTGATCTGGATGACTTTCCACTTCGCGTAGCTTTTGGAGCCTACGTATAAAATACCAATCTAATACATTTAGCAATTGGAAGCAGTCCAAAATATCAAATAAGAATGTGTTATTTCAGCTCCGAACTTCAAAGGAACAGATACACACACCTGTATGCAATGCCCTAACAGTGGAGAAATTTCTTTCTTCAGATTATCACGAATCAAGCCAAATATCTTCTCAACAGAAGCCGTAAGCTGTTGCTTAAACAGGATAGCTGGATATCTTGCTTCAACATGTGATACACCATCATCAACGCCAATATACTTCAAGGGAGTCTTTAAACCCTAACATATACAAATTGAGCATAAATCAAGGAAATTTTAGAAGTGGACAGCTAGTTCAACATACACAGAAGCTAGCAGCACAAAACTGCCACCAGCCCCCTCACCTCTCCCATTTACATCCCAACATGGCCACAGGGCACCCCATCTTTACAGAAATTAGAAATACAGAATAGTGATTATAATAGCCTCAAGGCACGCTAAGGTTCATGGGTCTGTAATTTTAGAGCCTAGCCGGAAAATGCAGGTGAAAGGCACACTTCTTAAAATGAAAGATTCGGTGCGTGAAAAAATAACTTGCAGATTGTGGAAATATGGTGAAATAAACTGCAGCCACGGCGCTTTAAGGCCCCTTATTGATAATGCCTTGCACATAACTTAATAAGCTCTTGGAAAGCAGCGCCTACACGCACTTTACGCCACCTCAAACTCTAGAACAGAGAAGAACACTACTTCAGGAAGAAGGTGACCAGCGATTTCCTTTCATAACCTCTTTAAGTATTTCCCCAAATACTTTCCTGCGACTTGACTCAGACTCGTGTACTCGTCCCCGACAAGATACATGCCCAAAGATTCGACATGAGTACTTAAGGTGAACCGAGTAACACAGCCTCTCGAAATACAGTACTGAATGGGAGAAGTGAAAATCAAAATTTGTCAGTTAGCAGCAAAACACTTACTTGCGCAAACCTTCCACTTAGAATAGCGGACCCAGCACCCCGGTTGGAAGCTGCATTTAAGAAACTATTTGACTTTAAACACCTCTGCAGGATGCACAAAAGTGCTGAGGCATTAGATAGCCAATAGGGTAACGTGTCATTCTCATTTCCAGCCTGGAAACATTATGAGAAAGAAGATTTATCAGTTGTACATGATGAAAATCTATGACAATTACCGTCCAGAAGAAGACTGAGATGAGAAAGACTACAGATATCTAACCTTCAAGGCGTTATTGATACCCTCGATAATGTGGTCAAAGATGGTTGTCCTCTCTGACTCGAACGCATGCCAGTGAAGAAGGCACTTATAGATGACACAGGCAGCCACAGGTTTATCATCTTGGAATCCCATATCCTCCTTGATGCATTTGGAGAGGAACTCGTAATTTTCCTGCAAATATGCCAAAGTTTCAAGCATTAGCAATTGACTGGTAAAGGAAATTTTGCTTTACTGTATTGATCTTATAATGGCATCACTTATGCCAAAGAATAACTCAATCATGACTAACATTAACCTGGTGTTTTTCAACAGTCAATTTTGACCATCGTGAATCTGATAGTCCCTGAGAAACTGAGGTATGTTTTGTTGGTGTGGGTGTCTCCTGTACAAATCAATCAAGAAGCTTATAAACAACTATTACAGCATCAGATAGCTTTAAATTGAAAAAAAAACAGCAGCAGTATAACTTACATAGATGGACTTCTTCTCAGTATATGGAAGACTCAATGCACTTGAATAAATCTGAGGAAAACAAAGAAAATAAGAATGATCTCAGTTTATAGCATGGTAAAATTTGGGACGAAATATAAATTCAGCAGAAAAGAGAAAACACAACTCAAAGATAATACAGTCACAAGAAACTAATTTTTGCACAGAATTGCTAATATAGTTCAAAATTATTAAATATTCAATGGTTTGACCAAATACGTGACCAATGGTTCCATCCTAAAACAGATTGGTAATAAGAAGAGTAACCCACTAGCTTCTATCCTTTCCTTCCTGCAATTTGGGACAACTTACGTCTTGATTTTTCTATAAACAGACATCCAAATAACAATGAATATGCTGTTTTAAGGCCAATGATCAATCACTGTTAAACAAAAGTTTATAGAAGAAACACTTGGGTGAAGCAGAAAGTGCCAATCAAGTTGCGTAAAAGGGTCACCATACTAAGTGCAAAAAGAACCAGTAAGAAGACACTTACATCAGAAAATGCTCTTACAAATCCTGGACGATTTCTCTTTGGGGACTGGTTCAGTGCCTTTTGCCGTAACACAAGATTCTCATTCTCCAAATTTGACGACTTGTCCTCCATACTACAAATTAGACATCATTGTAATATAAAGTATTAGTTCGATAAACTGACAAGGCCTAAGTTAATTGGGAGAGACAACACTATACCCACAAGGTAAATGATAAGACACCACCAATACATCCATAAAAGGGGACCTAGTATTGACGTTTCACATAATATGTCGATTGGAAGCTCAAATGAAAGACAGGAGGAATAGTCACTTCATCATATGAATGTAACTGTTTTACTTTCATGCCATGTTAAGAATTCGATGAATATGGCAGTACGGAGTAAGGACAATAAATATTAGTGTAATTTTGCAGTAAAATCCACGTGCCAACGTTTATGGTAACAAAACACCATTGTATAGTAAAATCCACATGCCAGCGTCTTTTATAAACTTCCGTCACCACTCAGATGTCATAGCACCTTCCAAAGTGGTAATGGGTGGTATGAAATTTTATGTTTCAGGGCGGACAAGCAATACCAGAGACATTGACATGAGAAGTCCCTCACAGTGTTACAGAAAATTCATAAGCAACATTGCCTACCAAATGAAACGTTAGTGACCACATCATTACCGAAATTTTGAACATACATGACCAGGCTCAATCGTACCTCCTCTGTTTTCTAACACGTGCAACATTACACATTTAGGAATTTTAGCAAATTCTTTTGTCTGTCTCTTATGTCCTTCATCACATGGACCCTATACCTTTATCACTTTCTCGCCTCTCCTTAATATTAATTGCTTTATGCCAATCGACAAATATTGCATGTATTGAAAAAAAGTAGGCATGAGTCATGACACTTTCCATAATGCTGTACACATAAAATTTAAGAACATGCAAGCACACTGTTGGTCCCTTTTTTTGTTATTTTTCATGACACGTGGTTGTTGAAGAAGAATGTCGAGCTATAAGAACTGAATTTGAACCTTCTGTTGTAATAGTATACTACTAGTCGTATATGCACACGATGCATGCGTCAAAAACCTTATGTAGCTATATGTATGAATGAACATAATTTTTTTACTTAAAAATTATGCTGGTAGTGAAGTAAATTATTGAGGTTCTTTTGTAGATGTTATTATCTTTTCAAATGGAAGGTGACCGATTTTTAACGGTTCACGTCACTAAAAAATTTGGTCGATGATTTAATAACTCCTTGTCAGAGGATTTAGTATAGTCGTTTAACGATTGGAAATGTTAATAAACCATATTGTTTGACCATTGTATATACGAAGTATTATGTTGTCACGACATCTCGCTAACTTTTTTTAATTGAATGTTCCAATTAATTTCGTGAATTATTGTGTCAATCTATTTTATCAAGTTATTAATGGTGATTGTATATTCCATTTTTGACTTATTCCATATGACAAGTTGCTGCGTAACTAACTCCTAGTCAATGCATTGATTTTTGATTCTTTGATTTTTCTTATAAAAAGAAAACATTGTTTTAAATTACTAGAGAGTAATTTACTCATTTCAAAGGAGGGACACCACAACTCCTCCCTTGGCTTATATAATAGACATGATTGCATTTAGCATGAGGAATGACATCCCAGAAGAGTTTGTAAATGACAAGGTACATAACCAAGATATAGAAATGCATCTAATACTATTTAGAAAATATTGCAAATAGAAATTAGAGAAAAGGACCTTCGCAAATTCTGCTGCAGCTGTTCACATTTCTGTTCAACATCACGTAACTTTTGCATGGTATGAGTGTTCTCTCTCAGGGCACTACCCAGCTGAGCCTCCAGTGATAAATTTTTCTTCTCCAAATCTGCTAATGAATTCTGCAATTTCAAATATCAGAATTCAGAACCTTAAACAAAGGAATAAACTCTCTTGATCCTATATTCCTATTTTATCACTTTAAAAATAAAAATAAAAAACAAAGGAAACAATATGTATGTTGAAGCCAAAAAAAAAAGAACTTGAATGCTCCAGTGCTAAACAAAGAATGTTATGATACTGAAGCAGATGCTTCAACAGTTCTAGAGAACTTATACTTCTATCCTGAACTTGCAAGGGCTTTTAAGAGCAAGGTACCTTATATTAAACTCATCAAACAAAATTGAAAAGAATACTACTCTCAGTCAGAGTCAGTCTCTACCCTAATGTCATCCTGCAGAAGATTGGCATTCCCATACCCACAGGAATGAATGTCGCGGGAAAGGGAAAATCCAAACAATGAAGGTGCTACGAATCACATGGATAATAGTTAATCAAGCATTAAAGAAGCAGAAATGAAAATCAATTAACTCCGATATTGTATTGAAGATCAAGTGTGATCGAACTATCAAAGCAACTACAATCTCTCGCTATTGAGGTATGAGAATATGGCCTTGGCTGTCTTGAATATCTCTTAATTACTTCTCTGCTACTTTTTGTACCCACTAAATCCATTAGTTCTCCACTGTTATAACTAACTTATGAAAGATCTCCTACTTTAGCCTTCCTGCGTAACTAACTCCCAGTCTATTTACTAATATGGCCCTGGCTGCCTTCTAGCATAGGTGAAATAGATAAAAGGTTGGGATGGATTCATTGCAGAAGGAAACAATATCTTTCCAAGAAGTAGGAGGCACAAAGGTCAAACATGACAATCGAAAAAAATATGCATGTGTCAGGATTTGTGATAGTGTCCATGCCGGAAGGTTGGGTAACCCAAAGTTGAATCAAAATTCTAAAATAATTTCTTGAGACATAGAGAACCTGTAGTTGATGCCAACAACTAACCAAAATAGCCTATATAGATATATAACAATAACTAGCTAAACAATCAAAGCTAAGATCATGTACAATGGGGTTCTTGGGAGGGCTCTACAACTAGCTCTCCAAAGAGAGATGAAACAGAGAGCTACTTCTTACCCCAACAATGGGGCTCTTGGGTGTGTCTTGAGTAGATCTCTATGGAGACACTTAGAAAAGTCTCTTGAAGGAGATACCATTTGGAAGAAATGGGAAATGGCTCTCCATTACCCCAAACAATCAATTGGTGACAAATGGCACAAAGGAATGACTTTGATTAATTGACATGGGGACCATTACATAGTGAAAAATAGAATAGAGAGCTCTTTAAAGAGCTTTACCGTTAAATGTTTTCAAGATATAGGTTTGAGAGTAGCTTGAAGAGAGAATAGATAAGAGAGAGTTGAGAGTTCATTGGAGAGTCATTACCATTGTACATGCTCTAAGTGAATTGGCTATTAACTGATTGCCAAACAAGGCCACGGAGCCTTTGACATGTCAAAGACCTGTATAAATAACCGTACTGAACACTCATATCTCAATAACAATTAGAGGCAACCTATTCTGAAAAAAATTGCCAACCTTCAAATGGAAATATGGAACTGAACTGGCTTGTCTAATTATGGATAAGAGAGGGAGAGAGTCTCAAGACAATCCAAATGGTTCATGCACATTAATGGTCTACTTCATGCACAATAGTGAATTATATACTCCCATGTAATATTTTTAAGCCCAAAAAATGTTTTAGGAGTGTTTTGCTCCCGTGTTATGAGGATGGAAAAAATGCTTGTAAAAAAACAAAAAAAAAAAATCGACAAAAATTTGCATACAAGATATGACTTCTGCCAAAAAATTCTTAACAGTTTTACTATGAGATTAACATAATCTTTTATCATCCATCTAACACAAAGGACAACTGACCTTTAAAATTGCATTTTCCTTCTTGAAACCTTCAATGTTCTGAAATTGCTTTTGCAGCTCATATTTTTCTTTCTTCGACAGTTCTAAGTCACTCTCAAGCTGCAGATTTTTCTTCCCATGTTTAGTCGTCTGTGACTTCACTTCCTCTAACTCAAAATTGAGAGCTTCTATAATCCTCTGCAATTTTGTTATTTCTGCCACTTTGGCCTCTTCAACTGAGACCTGCAATTTGGGGAAAAAAATTGTTACAAACTGGAACTATATACATTAAAATTTTAGTAACAAATATACTCCAAAAATACACACACAAAAGCACATAGACATAGACACACAACAAACAGACAAACATAAACACACACACAGAGGAAAACGTTCTCCTTCGTTATTAGTTATTAGTTATTAGTTATTAGTTATTAGCAGAAAAACTACCTTATGTAATAAAAATGTTCTCATTCTAGAAGTCAAGTTTCTTCGTTGTTCACAATAAGATAATTTGTCCATCCCACATAAAGTTTCAGAGTTGAGCTTGGCACAAAATTAAGATTAATTGATAACAGTATAATAAAAAAATTTGTTGCGTCAGGACGGGGAAAAAGAGATGATTTATACAGAGATAAAAGGGGAAAATAAAATATACACCCTCCGTTTCAGTATGTGGCACTTTAGCTAAAAAAAATTGCTTCATAATACAAGGCATTCTGCAATACCAACGTAAAATTAAATGCAATTTTATATCATCAAGATAAGATTATACGCAATTTTATATTATCAATACAATATTTAATGTTAATTCTTATCACCTATTCAAATCTAACTAAATTCTTAATATTCATAAAAGTGATTTACATCTCAAAAAGGTTACCACAGTGGGACAGGCGAAACAGGATTCCCATGTCTTAATAATCTATGCTAAAAGCTTGAAGTAGCAGCACAGCCACTTCCAAAAACAATTGAGTTCCAATAAGCATTTTCACGGGTCCAAAATCACACTAGGCAAAAAAATTCAGTTGAACCTTAGCATGAATTTTGAACACTCGATTATAGCAATAAAAGAAATTTAAATTAATCATAAATATAATATTTATCTATCACACTCGGCAAAAATTTATTCGCACAAAAAGTTATCTCCAGCCTCTAACTATAAGAGCACTGGGTGAATCAATGTCAATGCAAAAGTTTTGCAGACATCAAATTTATCAGACACTGACTCAATAAAACAGCCTCCCAAAGAGGGAGGAATAACATCATTGTGGAGCAAAGAATATGGTGTTCCATTATCATGTTGGCAATCATAAGTGAATAACCAGTATTTGTGAGCACTATGATCAGTCTAAGGTAAATTGTTACTTTAAACAGTGTCTGGGAAGGATCCCTTATGAGGTGATGTCATATAATTTATAAGACAGCCAAAGATACCCTAGTCACCATAAAGGTAAGCACAAATGTCTAAAATTTCTTATGGAAAGACAAAAGATGAGGATACACCTTCCTCAAAAGAACATAGGGAGTGATCACTGATCCTAGAACTAACTTTAGGCACATAAGAAAATGTTATACCAAAGAACAACTAACAACAAAGCAAGCCACTAAATACATACGACCTGCAGCATGTCCAAATTGGCCACCATTGCAAATCATTGCCAAGAAACATACTCAATGTACAACTGTGTTTGAAAGTGTAGGTGCTTGGATTAAGGACAAAAGGAAAGAATATTTAGTGATACCCGTAATCTCTTCTCCAAGTGCAACCTTAGGGTAAGATCTTCAAGCTGCTTTTCAAGTTTAGTCTTGGCCTTACGCAAAGCACCAGCTTCATTAGCCTCCTGAAAAATAAAAAAATAAAGCAAATATACAAATTAGAACCAAAAGAGATTCTCCATTGCCAACGCTTATGAATGCACCAAAAAAAAAATTGTGTAAACCTAGCTCTTTTCCCCCTTCTCCGCCAACCCCAATTTTTGTTTCCAATCATATAAAATAAGATTTAAACATCAAAAAGGGAAGAGAATTATGAGATGTAGAGGAAGGAAGTTCACCAAAGATAAAACAGAGGTAAATAAATCCTCCCATCAGGCTTTACAACAAAAGAGCCATTCAATCTCGTAAGCATATCATGGAAGACACTGAAATCCTATGAGGCCTCCTCTAGAAGGGAAAAAGTTATTCATGAATTACCAAAAAGTGTCTGTCACCAAAGTCTTTTGTATCACTTATATATTTTTACCCTCCAATGTTGACCAAAAAAGCAAAGTGCCAACCCGCCAATCCCACCACATTAAAATAACATACATACACACAAACATAAGAACTGATTTGATCCCTTCGGAATCTAAGCCTTCCAAACAGATAGGGACATAAGAGAAGTTTCTTAGATGGCCATAAAAGAGTTCAAAATGATTAATTATGAGAAATAGGCAAATTAACTCACCAATCATGACAAATTCGACAAATAGTGGATTCTACAATAACAGTTTTTTCATCAAGTACCCCCGAGTTTCCAAAAAATTCACCACATACCCTCCATGTTTTCAAAATTCCCAGGGTACCCCTAAGTTTTATGTAAATACACCCACATACCCTTAATGACTAATGTCAGTTAACGTCGTTAGTTTTAACCCTAATTAAACCCTAATTAGCCCTAATTAACCTATCTTAACCCTACCCTAACCCTCCCACCACACTCCCCCTCCCTCCCCTCCCCCAGCCCAGCAGCACCCCCATTCCCCACCCCCGCAGCCCTCCATTCCCTAGCCTCTGCAAGCCGCCTTCCCCCACCCCCGTCGTGATGTATAATTGGATTTTTTGGCCTCGAAACTCGAAGGGAGTGGGGCTTCGAAACTCGACGGGGGTTGGGGGAGGGGCTTAGAAACTCGACGAGGGTGGGGGAGGGGCTGCGAAGGACTAGGGTGGGGGAGGGCGGGTTGCGGGACTGAGGGAGGGGATACGAAGGACTGGGGTGAGGGAAAAGGGGCTGCGAGACTGGGGGAGGGGAAGGGGTGGTGGCGTGATAGGAGGGTGGGGGAGTGAGTGGTGGGAGGATGGGTTTGGGTTAGGGGTTAGGGTTAGAGGTAAGAGTTAGGATTAGGGTTAAGATTAGGAATTAATTACGATTTAAAAAAGAAAATTAGGGTTAATGACTAACGGTGGTTAACGCCGTTAGTCATTAAGGGTATCTGGTGTAGTTTTACATAAAACTGAAGGGTACCCTATGAATTTTGAAAACATGGGGGATACCTGGTGAATTTTGAAAACATGAGGGTACTTGGTGAAAAAACGTATTTTTTCAGGTGTTTGCACTAGAGAGAGGCATTGGGGGGGGGGGGAGTATATTCTCGAAATTCAATGATATTAATGAATTCTATAGGGTGGTAAATACGTGGAGTGATAAGATAGGAAGGGATATAGAAATATTGTTCATATTTCCTCTAAAATCATATTTCGAATAATTTTCCAGATATCGAAATCTGAAATCCAGAACACCAATATCCTCATTTGTATATAATATCCTAAAATTAAAATTAGGCATCCATCTGAAATGGATTTCGAATAAAAAAGGATATTGAATTGGATTTTCTGATTTTAGAAAGTTTTGTAGTGCTATTTATTCCCAATAACACTAGACTAGTACAATTCAATCCCATGAATTGAGAATAACTCCAAAAACTAAAGAATAAATCAAGATAATTCAAATCCAGCATAATCATTCGTCAATAAGTAAAGCAACCTCTCCCCTGGATGCATATAAGAGTCTGGAACACCATCACCTCTCCCCTAACACTTAACAACCTACTAAACCAACTTACTCACGTATTAGAAGAAAAGACAAAGAGACCCTGCCACGAACCCCAAGATAGGCCCATACCACCTTTTAGAACACTATAACCAGACACGACCAGAACACTCCCTGAACTTACGGTGTGAAATACAAACCCAACCTCTACAGAGCAAATCAACCAAAATCTGTTTCAACTTTCAAGCCAATTATCATAATTTATTATTATATTAAGTTTTACATATATCTTTTCATTTATAGTTTGAGCATAACCCCGATAGACTCGATACCAAACTCCTCCCCATAGACGAAAGTGTTAGCAATTAACCAATATTACAAACAACGGGTGTAGAGACAACCCCTAATTTATATCCTCCAAGCTGTGGCCAGCAACTAAATCCTATTTCGAAGTAATGGAGGTACTGGAATCGCATTGTAGAATCCAAAAGCTGAATCATAGAATTGCTAACATTTGCATATATGTGACAAATGATCATAATACTCAATATACAGATAACATTGATTTTCGAAGATCGAAAGTACTAAAAACTTTTAATTTGAAATTATCAAAGATTAGATGGCAATAAATCCAATTCAAAACTCTTATTAAGATTCTAGCTGGAAAAGTTCAAAAAGATTTCAGAAGTAAAAAATTTATAAAATTTTATATTTCATACGTCAAAAACTTCTAGACATACACAATACCCAAAGAACCAAACATGCCGTCAGAGCTCTACATAACAACAAAAAAGCAACCTCACACGCTTTACTCACAGTTCTTCCTACTCAAAATGTTAATAACGTGAAAAGAAAGATTTTGCCTCAATTGATTCGCCAAGACTTCTCCACCCACTATGTTGCCATCTTGAGCAAGTTCGTACATAACCACAATAAAAAGGGGAAAAAAATCACTATATAGAATTCATCAACTATTCAAAGTTCAATAGAACTTGTTAGCTGTCAGGTCATGATGAAATTAATGTCCGTGGGGATACACAATTACCATGTAAACAAAAAAAATAGCCAATAAAAAAAAAAGATATCTAATGACAAAACAATTGAAAAGCAGTCACACATACTTGCTTAAGCTGTTTTAGCAATTGTCTTGCTATCTTACGCCTCCAAAGACTCTGTACGACAACAATTGATTTCTGATGTTGACGGAAAGCTGATTGAACCTTGAACACCCTCCATCGTGCCTACAAGGGATTCATATAGACACACAAGAATATCGCTTCAGTAACTTACTAAACTTTTCTGGCACGATTGGATCTACAAACAATACCTAAATCCACATTATCTGAAGCATCATAAAGACATTACAGGGCAGATTCAACACTAAGTATCACCACCTTTTCCAAGGCCACAAGCAATCTGAATAATACCCCAACTCTGGAACTCTTAACACTTTGCCACCATCGTTTGAAGAAAATGAACACATTCAAGAAATAAAAAGAAAACAAATCCGCCATTCCCCATAATCATTTTCCCTAGAAATCTCAATTTCTTTTCCAATTTGATGAAATATCAATATCAGTTTCATAAACAAAAAAAAAATAAAAAATAAAAAAAAAAAAAAAAAAAAGTGGGGTTGCAAAAATATAAATGATCTTGAATGTTCCCCAAGTCATCCAAGGTGCGTTCTCTTATAGCAACTTATTAAGCTAATTCTATAAAATTATGAGCTCACTGAAACTTATTGCAATTTATTAAGCTTGTTTTATAAGTTATTAGACCTTATTGGAAACTTTTGAAACTTAGCTGAAGAAATTAAACCTTAAATTTATTTCTTTAAGTTGACGAGAACGCATCCTAAAATGTCCATGTCCTCGTGTCCTTAGATTTAGCATATTTCATGTTACAGATACATTCTCAAGTCTGACACCCTTATACGATTCTGAGCATCATAACACCCACATTTACCTCTCTCTCAAACAGTCTTAATAATAAATAAAGATATTGGACTTGGACTTGGTCTTTTATGCTAGTAAGAATCTACCTGACCACCAAAAGGCTAGATCATAACCAAAACCAACCAACAATATAAGGGGAATTAAATTCTGCTAATGACCCTTTTCTGGAGAAAGTTCGGAGAACCCAAAGCATTGGCAATTCTCATGAAAGACACAGAGACAAAGAGTAATGAATGTAGTAATTTTGATAAAATACTGAATATAATATTATTTCCTCTGTATCTCTCGTATGAGAGTTGGCAACCCTTGGGGTGACCCTATCTTTTTCCAGCTTTTTGATCTCCTTATTGTGTGTTTGTAACCACGTGCTTCATGATGAGCATCATATGTCTTTTCCTGATCTTATAGATAAGATAATCCGTTCGTTTAGCTTGAATACATGCTGAGTAGTGAGTATCGTTATCTCCATTTGCAAAGAGACGAGGATGAGGGATGAGACAGCCATCTTCAGAGATGAACAAGTTTTGCCTATCTCAAGCCATCCAAGCATTATCTCTATTATATAAGGAAAGAGTAGGGGGACACCAAAAATGGTAAATCCTTTTTTACCCTTAAGTAATACTCCCTCTGTTTCAAAATATAAGGCATTCACGCTTTACGAAAATTTTCTTTGACCACAAATATCTCTCAAATACGATAAATAAAAATTACAAAAATTATACCATTGGATTCGTCTTGAAAAATACTATAATAACATTATTTTTTAAAATTTTCTATCAACATATATTGAGAGTAATTAATGGTCAAAGTTCGACCTCGAACATCGTGCCTTACATTTTGAAATGGAGGGAGCAATATACAAATTCACCATCTTTTACCACTATATTCTCAATTAACAAAATATTTACATCATCCTTGATTTATTGGCTTTCAAAAAACAGAAGAAAAATATACAATGAACTTTATGAATAATTTTTCGTAAAATTATATCGTTGGATTTGTTTGTTTTCGCACGCATCTTGCATATAGGACTAGTATTGTTATAAAGAAGCCACTAGCCCACTACATTTCTAAACCACAGACAACACCAAAATGATAATGAAATATTGTCCTATATATTATCTCCCTCGTGAGGAAGGCATAATTGAAAAAAAAAAAAAAGAACTACGGAAAGGGAACAAGTAACAAATCACTAAGATGGAAGGTATTAGTACTCTACAGGTGATGCTTCTAGATGTAGTAGACTAGTATTCCTTTTAATATACATATCTGTAGAAAAATAATGCCCAAAGTTTGAGAGTTTCAATCGTGCAGCCTAGCAAATTAGTTGATGTCATTTAGGGACTGGTTTTGTGTGATAACCAGGTGAGGAAAATTACTACCACTAGGCAGGAAATGGATGGAGGCAGAGGAAAACTTCTGGTCATATTAAACAATATTGGACTCCTAATTTTCTAATTAATCTACGATGTAATATGCGAAGGAGAAGAGTGGACAGGCCGGAGCCGGAGATTGGGGCCAAAAGTCATCTGGGGTTGCCAGATGATTGAGGGATTGCTCTATAAGGGAACCAGCTCTAACATTTTATGAAAAGAAGGAATGAGAAAAAACAAGCACAAATAATTCAACACCTCTTATAAGGGTGCCAGCTCTACAATACTAGCCAATCTAAGATCCTAAAGCGGAATAATATGAATAACAAGAAATAGCTCATGATTTGAAAAGAAGCTACCTGAATGAGGGTGGCAGCTCTATGTTCCTTGCTAGACATATATCTTTGTCGAGCTGAGAACCCACGTACGCAAGATTGAAGAATAATAGCTGAGCTGTACAGCTGCATGTAGGCAGTTCTTGATAGCCATCCACGCACGTATTTCTGCAAAAAGATAGCAGCAACTGCCTCCCTTTTCTCAGCATACATTCTTCTAGCTAGACAACCTACAGAAAGATGGAAACACAAGTATCTAAGCCAGAAAGCTAAAGTGTAGATATACAAAACCAGACATACGGGTAATCATGTGCCATAGTCAATAAAGAAGCATGAAGGGTCCAAAGCATTAAAAATAGAGTGCAAATTAATGTAAAGAAATCCTGAGGCAGTTCAAGTCGCAGTATTATAATTGAAAATGCTTCCAATATTCAAAGAACGAACATTAATTAACCATCAAACATAAAAGGTGTAACCAGCTGTGGCTCAACAACAAAATGATCGCTACAACCCCGTTACATTGGAGCTTTGAACACATCATGTCGCTAAATCAATGAACGACAATGCATTGTAGTCACACACATACATCATGCTTGCAAGAGCAAAATACAAGATATGAAATAACCTCTGCAATATGATTGGACAGAAATTGCCGCAGCTCGAGATGAGATATAATCCCTGCGCGCTATGTATGTTTTAAAACGACCCTGTACAAGCCTAGCAGCCGAATCCAGAACCTCAGTCCTTCGAGCATCTAGTACACCAATCTGACCAGCTCGAAGGAAAACTTTTGACTTTCCTAACTGTCATAGGAAAAAAATAAGTGAATCCTTACTTACAACATCACACATCTTAAACTAATAAATACACTGCAAATTTAATTACCTGCAAAACAAGAGAAAGGAAAAGGAAAAAGAAAAGGAGGATGAGAGATGTTGCGCCAGATAAAAAGTGAAACTAACTCCTAAGGTAGATGAAAGATGTTCCGCCAGATAAAAAGTGAAATAAACTCCTAAGGTAGTTAATCTGATTTACGAGAATTATAAGCTCTTATTTTCTGTGATTCAAGTACTTTTCTTTCTGATACTGTAAGGTTCCTTTTCTTATAAAGGAAAAATTATCATTGATATACATAATATCAGATACAAACCAGAGTATTCAGAGTTCCTGACAAATAAAATTCAGCAAAAAAGAAACAATCCAGTGAATGAAAAAACTTCTCTAAAACCAATATAAATTCTAAAAAGTGATACCCAACCAAAAGAAATAAGCAGCTAAAAAATTCTTTGCCAATCAATTATATACGTTTTACATCACTTCATTTTCTATTTTAAGACATGAGGCCCATCATTACCTTTTTCTTTATTACTCAAAATTTCCTTACTTCATAATTGTTTCTCTCTCCATAACCCACCTTTTCCATTTCTCCCACCAACTTCTCCCCTATATCCTTGGTTCTTGTGAAAAGAGAGAAATGACAAATGAGTAAATTTGTCAGAAATGGAGGGCGTATTATATTTTATATTATTCTCTGCATCGTGATATAATGATACTATTGTGATTTGAATAAAAAAGACGTCTAAAACCAGCCTATTTCGCTACTATAGATACAAAAAGACCCTAGTGTGCAAAGCATCCTGCTAATTGGACAGCACACAATCACCTGTAACTGCAAGCATAGTCACTCAAGGGGGAAAATTTTTATTGGGGTATGTGGGATAGATTTTCAAGTAATATGCATAGACACATACAAACAACTTACTTGGAAATTTTCAAGCTTCAGCTTCTGCAAGATTTTGAGGGCTATGGTCTTCTCATCATAACTGCACATGTTTAAAGGAAAAACGTCAGCACCCCTGCAAGCAGAGTAAAAAGCAAGAATCGCCCCTCTAAATGATGAATATCAGGTATACGAAATATAATATATGTAACGGGAAACAAAACAAAAAATGCCAAAAACACTTTTCCTGTTGCAAAAGTCAAAATAAAGTTCTCTATAGATAGAACTACAAAATAGAAGGTAAATTTTTTTTCTACTTCTTTAACGTTTTGAAGTCCCCTCAGCTCGTATTGGTCCTGCACTCCTGCCCCATACCCTTATCGGCCTGAACCAGTCTTGCCTGACTCACTAACACCTCCGGGTAAATTGAGAACCAAAACAAGCAAACTGTTACATGCAAGGTGGTATACTTTGAAGTTTGAAGCTTAATTAACAGGATTAGGTAGTGGATTGCATTCCCAAACCCGTATTTATACTGCATACTAGGCAACTTCGTCTCAACTAGATCACTCACTTTACGCGACTTGCTTTCGGCCACATTCAAGTTTAGCAAAGAAAGTAAAGATGCAGTCTTCAAAACCACATTATTTACATGCATATATTCAAATTTCAGCATTTTCTATTAGTTCTCTATATTAGTAGGAGCACGAGCAATGAATTGGCTGTACCTCACCATGATAAAAACAAGGAAACCAAAAAGTCATGCTAAATTCTAGACTCCACCAGACCCCCCCCCCCCCCTCATTTCCCCCCCAAAGAAACCCAAACCCCAATTAAAAAAGGAGACCCCCTAAGAGACCACCTGATAAGAAAAGGAGAAACAAAAAAAAATCAGAAGAAAGCAAAAAGTAGTGAGACAAAGCCAGCTTACCATTCTAGACAATCTTTCATATAACATGATAACAACAATGAATTATTCAATTTCTTTTCCTAAAATAACAAAAATCTGCATCATATTTGGTGCACCTATTTGTGCAGTTGATTTACAGCATTTTCCAAAGTATTATAGAATGATTGTTGTTTTAGCAGAAGGAGGCCTGTTTCTCCATGTTCATGGTGCTTACTTTTTCCACGACTCACTTTTTCATTAAAAAAAAAAAATACCACAATCATCTCAAGATGAAGATTTAGACATATAGCGCTCCACCTTGGAAGTCATCTATAAAGTTAGAGAGAAAACATTATTCCAATCACACTAGAAATACCAGCAAAGAAACATCCCGGGTGGACCTATCGGAATGAAAGAATCGACAGCAACCACGTTAAGGTTCCATCATGATTACAATCTACAGCTTGCTCTCTAGTTTCCCCTCCAATTCACCCAACCTTACAGTCTTACTTCAAACAAGTATGAAGAATACAGAACTGAGCAACAATCATTCATTGTGGTTGACATTACAGCATAAGTTTTTCCTATCAAAACAATGGAATCCAAATAGGATTAGCAGTATACGATATTATAGGCAAAATGACACTAGGGGTCCCAACTATAGGCCATTCTCTTTTATAGGTCTCAACTGGGAATGTTCACTATAAGACCTAAGTATGGGTTGTTATTTTAATAGGGCTTAACTTGTCATAAAAAAAATGACTCAATTGACACTGTATCTCAACAAGACTCGCCTTAATAACCATTAAAAGTCACCCATCCCTGTATAAAAGTCAACTATAAACATATGTTCCACTTGGCTTTCAATAGTCCTCCAACTTCTTTCAGAGCACAAAAGTCATGGAATGCACTGTCATAACCTCATTTAATCCTTATCCACACAATTCGCCTGGAAAAATGGGTGATTGTGGCAGTCGATTGGTGAAACCAGACCCAGGAGGCGCACTGTTAGCTATAAAAGTGGGCTAGTCTAGGACCTAGGTGGACAAACAGGGTTGGTCCAGGTGGGTTTTTGGCCTTGGTAAATTGGAATGGATTAGACTAGGCTGGGTCAATCCGGGTTGGAGGTGAGATTCTAGACCCATGATTCACCCACTAGTTCAACTGATCTAGGCCGAATTTTCACTAGGGCGAGACAAAGCATGGCCAAAGTGACCCGGATACCAGGTTGTCCACAGGGCTCAAATCTCCTTGGACCAGTGGCCAACTTTAATCATCACGAGCCAAATCGAGCCTAGACCTTCTTTCATGCATGGATGAACTCCGAGGCCAACCCGCAGCAAGAGCTTAATCAAACATCCAACACCGAACACCCGCAACGAATCATAGCAATTACAAGCAAAAAGGCTTGCACCTTAGCATACTATGATTATTGTTATCATGGAAATTACATGTCTTGAGAATCAAATGGGAGCTCAATGATATAGCTCCCATCTCGAAACCAGGACGTTGGGTGTTTGATTCTCATTGAACCACCAAGTTGGGATACTTTGATAGTTTCTTATTAGGCAGGTTTTCTTGAGGGATAGGATCCCTTCATCTCCCCCAACCTTATAGGACTTGCAGCAATATGGCCAGTTAATTTCCGAAGGGATAAAAAGGAAGTATCTTGTTTTGCAAGAACAGGGATAGCCAGATAATGTTCCCGCCACACTCTCCACATCATGTCAACAGAAACCCATACCATTCAAATGTTCTAAAGCAATTTGTTTTGTACCTGAATCATGCCTCATCTTCCTAGAAAATTAATTTAACTTTCCATTTATGTTTTACCCTGATCACTCTTGTCGTTTTTTTGGGAACCGAGGGTTTATAAACGAATTTCATAAAAAAACAGCAACATGCAACTGTCCAAGTATAGTTGGAGGGTGGTAACCCCAGTCCCAATACTCAATACTCAGTAATCATTAGGTGGAGTAAGCTTCATATTTCACCAACTCTTTGCTACAAAGATAAGGTGACTTTGGGAAGAATAATTCTACCATAGACCAATGATTCAAGAATTCACAAATCGCGAAGCAGCACATTCATTTTGGGAGACTGCAAGTTTTTTTTAAAAGTTCTGGTCACAACCTTCCGTAAATAACTTCTGGCACTAGAAGTCCAAAGCGATCCACAAACTCGGCATAAGTTCTTCGGGTGGGATAACCAGCTAGACTTATACGCACGGCCTCCAAAACTCCCTGCAGAAAATTCATGCATTAACCAAATTCAAACATGATCTATGCGCAGAATGCAAACAGGTCCATAATACAAACTTCAGTGAATTCCGAATTGAAATATAAGCCACATCACTAAGCTTTCCCCAATTACAAGTAAAGACAGCATAATAGAAAGGTGAATATGGTAAAACAGAGTATTTAAAGTAAAATGACTTATCTAGAGAAAAGTTACTTTATTTGAGCAAAGAACAATAGATTCTCAGTTATTACAACATTATCCCAATTCAGAGCAAAATAAACAGAGAGACTGTCATTTTGTTACTCTGATTCCCATTCACATAAGTTCTGACAAATATAGAGCCACCATAATCCTAAACATAAGGCTGCATATAGCTGACCCCTCAAAAGCTCAAACTCCGAATACGAGGAAGCCTTCTGAGAGGGGCCTAATCATGTTATGATACTGGAAAAAGAAGCCTCCAGGGGGTAATTGGTATCACTTGCGAGTTTCCCTCAGATATTTCAGGAGCTTTTCTTCTATTAGCATCTTACTCGAACTATTCCATCCTTTTCATGTGGGCACAAGGGACTCCTAGTCCTCTAGATATGTATGTTGCCATAATACTCATACTGATACAATTCTATCATGAGAACGTTCATAGTGACAAAACACTAAACAAGATTGGTGGCATCAATGCTAGCGTTTCAACACAATAGAAAAGGGACAAAATTTTGGTATAAGTGAAGTACCGGCTGTCTTCTATAATTTTTTATTCTCTAACTAATGTTTAGAACAAATCTTAGAAAGTAAAGAAGATATTTGTATCAGCGTAAGTTGACACTTAAAAAGTAACATAATCAAACTATTCTACCTACATGGACTCTTCATTGCACATTGATACCCATGTTGAGTACTCAGAATCTCTAGCCGCACATGGCCTTACACCTTCCAATTTCTAGACATTAAGAAGATAATTCTTGGAAAGGCCAACATCTTCTTCCTCCTCTACTGCTGAGATCATTTAAAACCTCACTCATAATCCCTTGTTAGTTGCCTTATATGCCCAATCTTTGGAAACTTATTTACTAAAAATTATATTACAATATTGGATCACTATATCAATTAAATCTTGTTCGAATTACATTAATGGCATTCATATTCTTTTTAGAACTTTTTATTAGTATAATTTGAGAGATTCAAGAACAAAGTTCATCCTCTAAAAAACAGAGAACCATGATTTTGCTCCCTCTGTCCCTTAAGAATGCCCATTTTTCCATTTTACTCTGTCACAATTAAATTCTCCATTTCCTTCTCATGGATTGGGTCCCAAATCTCAACTTATTCTCTTGTTAATATATAATCACCAACGACGCTTTTAAGAGATAGAGGGAGCATTTAGTTAGTATATTGATTTACAATGGCGGAAAAAAAGGTCCTCTTCTTATGGCAGACAAAGAGACATTTTTGCTGAAGAACTTGCAACTTCCAATTTGTGAGTGGCGTAAGTCAAATTATTTGGTGAATTTCACTTGTCACTTGTCAGCAACCTTTTCATTATAAATTAGTCAACGGAACTTAGTCACTAAACAGCCAGCATGCTAGAAGCTAAGACGAGCAATCGCAAATCAGATGAGCACCCACCAAATAAGCATGAGATATTAACATCAAGATAGATCAAAACACTGTATTTGGCTATGTGAAATGCCCGTATAATTGAATACTTCCTGGGGTTAGATAAGGAATAAAAAGGCAGAAATATCAGGGTGCATTAGAACTTGATATAACATCAGACAGAAACACATTGCACTAGAGAAATCCAGAACTAAATATTAAAACTACAGAGCAGCTTGTAAGCACCAACATTCAAATAGGGTTTCCCTTTCTGTTCTTTTTTTGGCACATAACATCATCAGTAAAGCAGTAAGCAGGCTTCTTGAGACTAACCCCACAACGCAATTGGTGTAAGATACTCTGATTCTCAAATATATGAGGCCGATTCAAGGAGTTTGGCTTGATACAACGAATATAGTGAGGTTCTGTACGATTAAGGGTCTCCATCAGTGCTTGAAGTTGTTGCTACACACAATAAAAAAGAAGAAATTAACATTTGAAAAGCTTAGTTGGATAATCAGGCAAAGATTTGAATCAAAAAAGACAATGTCAGAGAAGATCTGTTCATCTTGTCTACATTCAGAAGGAAAATTGAAAAAGGCTCATCATTTGCTCACAGTTCAGACAGCAATAATTTACAAAGATAACAATATTCTTGTCTAAACCAAAGTTGGAAAATTCCAACAAAACAATCTGTTTTAAATACATCAGAAATCTCTTATTATTTCCCTAGCTTAATTAAAGTGCTTTGAAATGGCTAGTTTCCCATACTACTTCCAAAAATTCATTAATTTATCTTGTCTGATTGCGTGGTCAGATCCACCATGCATCTTCATATATTGTTTCATTAATACAAAAGGTTATGTACTATAGAATAAAGAATGTGGACTTTCTGAAACTATTATTTTATATCCCAGTATTTTGGTTTTCTCTTGCCTCATTCAGTTTTTTGGTTCCTTATGTTGTTTTCTCTTCTCTTACTTTTCTCTTGCCTCATTCAGTTTTTTGGTTCCTTATGTTGTTTTCTCTTCTCTTACTCCTCGCACTTTTTCTCTCTTTTTTTCTTTTTTTAAACTCTTAATCTTTTATACTTATTGTTTCATTTGTCGCAGAAATGATTTCTTATGACGATTCATGTAGCTGAACCCAATTATTTTGGGACTAAAAAGAATATTGTTTTTGGGATCAATAAAAAATAATATTGCTTTCCAAAACTGTTTATAATAATACAACAGGTTGTAAACAATAAGATAAAGCATGGAAGCAATAATATACTAGAAGAGTATACTCGTATACAGTGTCACAGACTTCTTGAGTACCCTTGCAAATTGGTTCGAGCGTCCCAATTTGCAATTCACCAGAAAGGGCACTCCTCCCTGAATCCAGAACTCCACGAAGTGAATCCTGTTATTATGCGTTCCGGGGAGATCTGTGAATTATGTGACACTGCTTGTATAGCTCATTCACCAAAAAATGCATTACATGAGCATTACAAGATTTTAGAAGCCTATGCAAACAGCACATAATGACATATTATCACAATACCAACTTAAGATACTGATAGCTAAGGGTTCCAGCAAATATATATTTCGAAAAACCATACTTCAAGCAGACAGAACTGTCAGAATTGCTTAATCCATTTGAAAAATGTTTTTAAATCACCATACCTTAAATCTGGAGGATACAGAAGAAAACTTGTATGATGAACGTGATGGCTCCTCGGAAATTGCAGGAAAAAGACCAGCAATTAACGAGCACTTGGAGGAGGATAAAACGTGACAATGCTCCACAACAACATAATCACGGTTTTTATCAAGAAATTTTTCAGTTTGATAATTAACCTACAAAGAACCAGATAATGGAGAGAGGTAAGATAAATGTAGCAGTAAGCAGAAATAAAAGAGAAAAACACAGATGAAAAGAACATAAGAAGTCTATAGTCTATACACTAAGAGTATTCGACATACCTTCCCAGCATAATGCGAGACGGTAAAATCTGTACGTGAGAACTTAGCCTTCTCCAACCTTGGGTGTGAGGGGAAATGTTGGAATAGCTTGGTGGTAAATGTCTCATGTGTTGATTTTGGAAACATACTGCATTTGAAGCACAACCGGGGAAAGGATGAAAATATGAACATAACTTCATTAGACAATGCACACCCATAAACAGCAAGAAACTTCAACTGTACCAAGCTTCATCCAGAAGAGCAATGATCCCAATTGGTTTCTGCAAAATACGAATATGATATATTATAAACAAATGAAGCAGATCAGTGTCCGTAGACCGATACTTCACTAAGAATCCTATTCTTAGACAAAATAAAGTTCCAAGCACCAAAGAGACTATCTAAAACATGCAGGTTCAGTCCTCAAGCCTGGGAAAGGCAAGCTTTCTATAAACTACCTCCATTCCTATTTACTTGCAACGCCAGGATATTCACGCCACCCAATGCACAATTTTAAACATTGACATCTTCTATTGTCTATAAGTAAAAATTATAAAATGTTGATATTTTGAAAGTATACAATTGAGACAAATCAAACAAGATCCTACATGACTATGTTTAACCTTACATATAGCTCATATTAGATGGTGAAAAGGGAGTGTATGGAAGTGCAAAACTTCATTTGTTGCAAGTAATTTCGAACGGAGGCAGTAATTAGAGATTGTCTAAAAACTTGTGAAGGGCTGTTTTAGTTTACTATTGTCCGCCTTTTCAAGTTACAGATAAGATCATAACATCATATGGCAGGGTAAAAACTACAAAACTTTGTAAGTGTAAGGATAATTAAGACCCATAAAAGCATATGTAATATTTCAGCAAGGAAAAGAAATTGCACCTTTTCGATTAGGTCAAGAACATCCTGATTGTCAACAAATTCAATGTAGCTCCAATTGATCTCTTCTCTATTATACTCTTCCTGCTCCATTTTAAATACATGCTGGAAAGAGAGAAGAAGTTAGATCCTTAAATGTCAAATGGCCCTTCATCAACAGAATGGAGATCAGTTTAGCAGCACTGCAGACCTCATTAAAGTGTTGCTGGAGCTTCTCATTTGCAAAGTTGATACAGAACTGCTCAAAACTGTAGATGCAAAGCACAAATTATCTAAGCAAGTGCAAAGAGACACCACTATTAGAAACATAAAAGGGACTATTAAGGACCTCTGACAGAGCACACAAATAACCTAGTTGGCAGGAAACCATATGCAAATTCCATTGATCTTGAACCAAAAGGAGTTCGGAGATGAGAATATGTATTAGGCCAAGAGCCCAAATCCGTCCCCATTGACCAATACTTGATTCGACATAACGTATCTTTTGTAATTCACATAAACAAATAAACCATATAAACACCCTAAAAGCAAGAGTTGCTTAAAGAGAATTTTTAAGAAAAACTAATAAAGGCTGGTAAGTTTTAGCCATCATATACCAAGGATCATAATCCGTTCGTCCAAGTGATCTTAATAAACATGAGGACACGTATTTCAAATCTTGTTTAACAATTATAAAGGTGGCACGAAATATCCAAGAGATTAAGAACATACAAGAGATGGGCAATTTAGCTCTAAATTGTGGAAAGATGTTACTAGTACGAATAAAAAAGCAATCAAGAAGAGAATGAAATAGAGACAGGGTTTTCTTTAAGTAAGATACAGAAAGAAATCGATCAACAAAAATTATACCTTTGTTCTCTAGGTCACAGGGTAGTACCTCAGATCCTCAAAAAGAATCTCTACATTGCCTCAAGGAAGTATGGTGAATAAATGGGACATATTTATGATAGAAGTTCAGAATGCTTGAAGAGAACTAGGGTATTTCAGTATTTCTCAATAATAACTGTGAAAATGATGAGGGGGTCGACCCTTATTAACTGGCAAATGAGAACATTGGGTTAAAAAAGAGACAAGTGATTCGAGGAAGGTCATGACCATGGGCAGAGCACAAAAAACATGCCCACTGTCCGTGGCATCTCGAGTCTACAGAGCACCTGCACACGCGCGCAGTTATCAATCAAATCCTTTACTGCTAATGTAGATTTATTGAATACGCGGGCTTAGGTTTATAATCAAACCATTTAGGGATAATTAAGATTGACTATGGGCTATAAGAGGTTTTGGCTTTATTGTGTGTATAATTTAGGGGATACTTGAGGCCATTTTCACATTCGCACCATTTAGATGACTTGCAGAGTCCAATCATCAGGGAATATATTAGGGGAATACAATTAAGTGTCTAGAATAACTAGTAGTCAATTAACCTTCTTTATTTCTAACTATACGAGATTCTCAATCTATGTGCTATTTTCTTCATGTACCCTGCATTTTCAAATGGAGGTGGTACCTATTAAGAATGAAGCTGCATGTATCGCAAATTTGACATCAATACCACATATGCTTTCAGATATAAGAAAAGAAAAGAAAAGAAATATTACTTTCAATTAACTATACGTGCTAAGAGACAAAGACAAACAGACTAAGAAAAGTACGACATTATTCTTTAGAAAAAAGACCATACTAGCCTCTGCTACGGAACTACCTGTTATGCTTAAAGCACTCAAAGCCATATATGTCCAAGAGACCAATTTGTATGCTAGAATTTGCATCTTGCCCGATAGATCTATTAATCTTCTCAACAAGCCTGAAATGATGTATTACATGTAAGTACCGATGTATTTCCCACATAACATCTTTTTGAAACTACTTTATTATGGAAAGCATACCAATCAAATAACCGAGAATAAACAGTCTTAGCCAAAGCATCACGGCTAGCAAAAGCAGCGCTGCAATCCAAAGCTTTGACAATGGTGCCTTCACGAGTTTGAATGGATCGTGTACATAGCGACGAGAGCAAAAGATCATAATCACACCTATAATAAACAGTAGTTACAGAATGCAATCAACTAAAACGCTAAATATGCAATGCATTCATAATAGCTATTAGAAACTAAAGCACTGAAAAAATAATTATAGTTCACGACTTACTCTAAAAGATCGGCAGCCATCTGAAGATGGAAGCTAGATGTCGGATCCTTTATCTTTGAGGAGTCATATTCTTTACCAGGAGAAAATTCCACATTACCCAAATGGAGAATAGCAGCCAATACACGAAATATTGCCTCCTGTCAATAAAGTAGATTATCAAGAAAACTAGAAATCAAAATGAAGATGCATGCAAGTAACCATCTTAACCTGTTCATCGTCGCTTATGCCAACAATGGTCATTGCCCTTCGTGTTTTCAGGTATTCGTCTCTATTGCTGACTCCATCTAGTTCGTAGACATTGCTTTGATTTAAGTAGTGGAATTGGCTTGGATGTTCTAGCTTGTACTTTTCAGATTCCTGGTTACAGGTTAACCCAAATGCTTATACTATTCACAACCCAAATGCTTATACTATTTAAGAAGAAAGAATGAAAACCCAATGCAACAAAACAGACTTTGAGGCAAATACAAATGCAATCATAAGTTCAGATTCAGGGATGCCAGCAGAATATGCCTTCCTTAGTCTTGACCAAACAAATACTTCATCAACCAAACGCATATGAACATCATCAAGAGAAATATATACATAAATAGCTAACATAGATCTAATATGTTCACTGTCACACACAAATAATAAAACTAGAGAGTTTAAAGAAAAAGGAAATCACAAATGATAGAGTACAGAATCTTTTGGCTTCAACCATTAGCTCAAGCTTTTGGTTGAAATTTGACTTTTGACATGGTATAGGAGTTAGCGTGACAAGAAGGTCACGGGTTCAAACCCCATCCACTCCCTTCCAAAGTGAAAATTTTAGCGCTGGGTATAAGGGGGTCTATGTTGCATCAATATTTTAAGCCAAACGTGCTCTCATGTGAGCATGATAGAATATAAAGATCAATTTTGGGGATTTAACCATTAGCTTAAACCTTTGGTTGAGTTGGTCCTTTGACAATAAACAACCAAAACAAGATCTTTTTATGGGAAAGTAAGAGAATTTGAGAAAGACACTTAGACAATTTGAAATAAGGTACCAGCACATTCAGCAATGAGAGATAATTCCAAATAAGGTAGCTAAGAAAACTTATATCTTCATGCTTTGGTACTCCTGAGCAATCTAAAACAATCCCCTACAATCAATTTCCCAATCCTCGAAACCACTCTTATTAGAGCGAAGCCAAAGAAAGATAATAAAGCATTTCTCTAGCCATATAATATGTCAGAATAAGAACATTGATGGATCTCAAAAATGAGGGAGATGCTGAAAAGCCGATAGACGACCAAAAAAATTGAAGGTCCAGCTAAGAAGCAAAGGTCGAATTTTGATCCACTAAGTTAAGGTTCCTGAAACTCGTTTCAAATCAAAGCCCATTTCAAATGAAAGGAAGGTAAACAAACTCTCGATGATAATCAATACTAAAACAAACAATAAATATTGTATGGAAAGTTGTGAAAATCAGACCACCACAGGCCTCCACATCAAGTCATTGTAAGCTCATCTCAGAGAAATATTGTCATAAATAAGTACTGATGCACATGCGATTTACAAATGACACATATTTCTTCTCTTTAGAGTTTTCCAGGAAGCTCTTTAAACTTTCTTAGAGTTTTCTTGAATTATCTTAATGATTTTAGTAGTTAATTGTTTTAGTTTTGCTTCCATGGTTTAATTTCTACTTGCAGAGGTTTTACATGGTTTGAGCTAAGTTAATTAAAAAAGTTATGATGTTTTGATTAATAGATGAGCATGTAAAGATCTGGCATATGCTAAGGAAAATCGGAACCTTGGGCTGCAAGAAGATGAGTTGTCATTAGGCAAGTAGAGAAAGAATTTTTCCTATTTTGGACTAGGAGTGGGCGGCAAGCAAGGAAACCCTCTCTTGCTCAATGCCATATGTTTTTTGTGGGATTTCAGGAAAGATTTGCATATATTTCCTAAATCTAGTTATTCCTTATTTCAAACTAGATTCTGGCCTTGCTTTAAGGGAAAGATTTCATTCTTCCTTTCTCTTGTAAATTGGTCATATAGTACTTAATGAGCAAGGTTCTCTTGCTTACTAGTATAGATAAAACACGCCTAGCCTCCTAAAGAGCTAAAGTTGATTTTGATTAAATTTTCAAGTGCTTGTGCATTGAAATCAGTTTGTCTAAGCCAAAACACATAGATCGAGGTTTGTGTGCATCTCCGAATTGAGATTAGAGAGAGACCCTCTAATTCTCGTGGGAATAAGAGTACTATACCTTAGTTTAGGTTCCAATTTACAATATTTGAACCATAAACCCTCCAAGATCCGACATTTATTATAACAAACAAGTTGAAGTGATTAGTTGCCACAGGCTAGAGTATCTTATTTAATTCTATGAGTTCCAATCACATTACTACAGACGACTACTCAATAGACTAACACCCATTGAAACATGAAGAGAGCCTGCCATTGAGTTACAAGGACAAGAAAGAAAAGTATTTGCTCAGGCAAGCACTACTCAATGGCTCATCAATAGGATCAAATCATCATATCCACTTTCCACTATCATCGACTACATTATACCACAATAGACGGAAAAAGAAAATTCAGCATTCAAGAAAAGTCTCATGAAATCTTCTCGCTTTACCTTTCAATTATATCTGAAAAAACTTTACTATGACGGTCACACATCTCCTTACTGATACTACTACCATCAACTAATCTATTGCCAGATAATGGTTGCATCAAGAATCAATACCACTAAAAAAGTAGCATAGCATAGTACATTACCGCCTTAACGATAATGGTTGCATCAAGAATCAATCCCATTACAAAACCGCACTACAATAGTAGATTATTGTCTTGACTCTTGCCAAATAATGATTGAATCAAGCATCAATCCTTTGAACACACAGTGTACTGAAATAGTAGATTATTGCCAATCACACAATGCTCAAAACAAACACAGCAGCATGGTATTGAACATCGAGAAATAGTTATAAGCCTAATGGCAATAAACCATTGAATGCCAAGCCCAAATTCACAAGGTTACCTCCTTAGATGCGCAAAGTTGGTAAAAGCAATGATAATTCCTTTCAGGATCGGTAATCTGAACAACACGAGACCTCTCTAGAAGGTAGGTCCTGATTGCAGCACCAGAAATTCTACCGTCTATGTCAAACTGGATCTCAACAAACTTGCCAAAACGACTGCAATAAACAGTAGAGGAGAATGACCAACCTTAATTAAGAGAACTGACGGAAAAGATCATGATAACAAACCAACAAAGGAAACACATAAGAACTACTTATCAATTTTACAGAAGTTACTTACTTACTTAGAGGACTAGCAAATCTATTTGCAATATTTTATGCCTACTACATGTTACGAAAAACCAATCAGCAAGGGTCCAAAGTGAAACAAATTCTGTCTTCATAAATAATTACAAAGTAATGGCATAACAAGATCTATTCTTGCTTAAAGTGGCATACTTCCTTTACTCTTATTAACGACTACATTTCCTTTTATGGAAGTTCACTATTAATAAATATATACCAATTTTTGGTACTTTTTCCCTCACATATCTCCTTTTCCCATGGTGTCGGGGACCACTTATCTAGGACATGTCTCTACTTTTAGCATTGTCTTAATTTGTGTGCCCGAGCGATATGTAATGATTATAAAGAGCAAAAGGAGTATCTTACAATGATTTACTGCTTCTAAGGTGAGACTGAACTAGAAACTCCCGTTCATTAAAAAAGTTAATAATCAAGGTTGAGTTTACGAGAAGGGAATGGGCTCATGGCCTCATCTTTTAGGAAACAAACTGATATATAAAAATCAGCATGATGGTTGTTCATACAATGCAAACCTACTACACTGAAAAACCTTGTAGAACTTCATATGTGGTTAGATCTAATGAGCGGGAATTCTGTAAAAGAATTTGTATAGATTGAACAACTAGTTCAATAGCAAACCATGATGTCACAAAAAGTGAACCCATGATTTGAAAAACTCCTAGAGACTCGTGAAAGTTGTTACAACAAAATTGACAAAAATGAGCAGTAACACAGCCCTAGTCCAGATAATATAATCTGAAACCCACCATCAACGGAAGGGAATAGTTAAGTCTGTCTTTGAAATCGTATCCTATAAGAAGCCATATTTTATTCCTTAATTAGCACCAACAAAGTATATTAATTGTTAACTAAAAATTTACATACTAACATAAACCTTCAAGCCTCCACTGACAATGTTTTACAAAAATCTATAACAACTATACAGTGAAAATGCTATATCACTGTCAACAGGCATTCCAACTTTTCAACTTCTGTCATACAGCAATAATGCAGCAGCTGCATCACTTTAAACCATAATGATTCTATTTATATTCTCTCGAGTCTGATGTAAAGAGTGAATAGCAAGTATTATACTCCCCATATTCTCCGCTAAAATAGCTAGACTTTTTATTTTGACACTATTCACATTCTCCACTTTGACCAACGATTTTGATTCATACATAAGAAAAAATAGAGTCGTGTGGTATCGTGTTTGATTCGTCTCATATGTATATTCAAAATATCAACTTTTAAAAAAATTTACAAATGTATAATTAAATATGTCAATGAATCAAAGTCTTAATTTGGCAAGCGTGAAAAGTCAAAGTGTAACTACTTTAGTAAAGCGGAGTGAATATGTCCTGAATCATTCATTAAGCATTAGTGTTCAATCACTCACAAGGTCTACATTCTCCATGCCAGTTACATTACCAAGGCCAAATTATCAAACATAAACCCAACAATATCATATCATCTCAAAACCAATAACCAAAATTTATTATCTCAACAGCCAAGGGATACATTCAGACTTTCATGCATATAATCAAAAAATATAGTGTTGCAACCATTAAATCAAACTCATCACCTTGTACAGAGATATATATTAAGGATACTTGTTCTTTAAAATACATGCAATGCCCGGGAGGACCAAGATTCATTAACAAGATCAAGGCGTCAAGCACTAGAAAAGTAGAAACTAAAAAGATACCAAACAAACTTCCGTGCAAGCTCATTACCATTAACTCCTTGTAGCTCTACATCAAAAAGGAAATAAAAGTGCTCATCAATGAGCTTAGAATCACGAGACAAAAAGATTACAACATATCGAGTAAGACAACACATAGGAAAAATTGAATAAAATAATCTCAACTATTTAAACTGTTTCAACTATTTTTAACTAAGGATGGACAGACCAAACTACTTAACCCAATTTACACAATACGCCATACGGCCCTGGGAAATAAACCAACTGCATCTGCCCACCCACGTGACTTTAAATGAACCAACCCTCCTCTTTTCTTTTCCTCTCCCATTCTTCCTTCCCTCCTTCAATTCCTCTTTCCGTCTCTCTCCATTATCAAGACCCCCCAATGAATCAGCAACATTGCATGAGTAGCGGGTTCGATTGTCCACTTCCATACATTATTCTTCCCTCAACGAATTCAAATTTCAACTTTCTTTTGCTTCAGATCTCGTAAAATAGGGATTCGATTGAATAAACTGGTAAAGAAAGAAGGAAAAAGAGAAAAGGATAAAGAAATAAACAAAAAGAAGATTTATCTCTATTTTTCTATGATTATGTTTAGAATTTACAACTCTCTTCACTATTAAAAAAATATTAATATTTTTCCTCTCTTCAGATTCATCCAATCAGATTATTTTGAACTTCCATCATGAAATTCACTTCTCACATATTCAGAATCTGACAAGAAGAGAGAGAAAAGGATCGCGAGCAATTTAAGCCTTTTCGACGAGATCGTAAACTTGGATCTTCCGAAAATTCGAGGTTTTTTTTGAAGTATAAGTTTCACTATTGCAAATTTCAATCTTCCTCTAAGCAGAAATTCGGAATAAATTTCTAATTCTTTTACCTTAGTTAGCTAAAAAAATTCCAATTTCGGGAGTATAATTATACATCACACTGGTTCAAATGGCAGACGATGTAGCAGCATTTACCACAGTTGCAGGGTTAATTAGAGTTATGTAGTGATTGGAAGAGGTTCATTTGGCGATGTTTGCAAAGGATATATTAAATATTACTGTAGTTATTTGAGTGAGAGTTGAGAGGCGAGAATTTAATTTGGGTAATAATGGAGGTTAAGAGGAGGAGAGAGAGACACGAAGGGAATGGAGGAAGGAAGAAAGGGGAAGAGGAGCGGCAAGAGGGGGAGAAAGGAAGGTTAAAGGGTGGATAAGTCATTTGATATCATGGAGAGGCAAATGACAAATGTTTAGGGTCCAATAACGTCAAATGGCTTAAATTCTAGGGTCCATCCTTAGTTCATAGATAGTTGGGACAGTTTAAAGATATCACGCATAGTTGAGATTGTTTTCCAACGAAATATACCACATAAAGGTACCAAAAAACAATGTGTAAACAGACCTTGAGTTGTCATTTCTCACAGTCCTTGCATTACCGAATGCCTCCAAGAGTGGATTTGACTGAAGCACACAGAAAATAAGTTAGCAATAATGATAATATTGAGTGATATCGGTATCCTAAGTATACAGGAAATTGCTTCATTGAACCATATTCTGGAGTACCAATAAAAGCTGCTTTTGGTTCTCTTTTTTTTTTTTGTGTCAGCACTCAGCATCATTGGAAGCTCTAATCAACATCAATTAAGCTTCTTTTGCTTATAATGATCAATGATAATCTGAACCCAAATCTGAATTTTGGATAAGTAAAACCTTGCGGAAGAAATTATATGATTTACCTAAATTTCTGTTTCCTTTACTATCAGTGAAAAATCTGAAACATCGTGCATTACAGTTAAAAAATCTCGCCTTTTTATGAAAAAGTTAGATACTTCATATATACTCTAATATTCTAATCAGTAACAGGCGCCAAGCTTTTTCAATCTACTAACATATGAAGACTAAATTTTACAGACCTCCAAAATGGATGAAAGCATACTCTTAAAAACCCCAGCTGTCCTAGCTCATAATGGGGATAAAACTTACTATTTTTCCTGGAGACCTTGCCATAAAATAAAACCAGAAAAGATATATAAATTCCTTTCTAACTAAACACACCACAGAAATGCCATAAACGCACTGCACCAATGCAACTTATTTTTTGTGGCCCCTCTAGGCTCTGAATGACATAAATACATAATCCCACAAGGTGCATCTCCAAAATGGATGAAAGCATACTCTTAAAAACCCCAGCTTTCCTAGCTCATAACGGGGCTAAAACTTACTATTTTCCCTGGAGACCTCACCATAAAATAAAACCAGAAAAGATGAATAAATTCCTTTCTAACTAAACACACCATTGAAATGACATAAAAGCACTGCACCAATGCAACTTCATTCCACTCCAGGCTCTGAATGACATAATCCCATAAGGTGCATCTAAAACAACTCCAAACCAATAAGAACAAAACAAAGACTGCACATGCACCACAAAAGTTCCTTCAACAATATAGAACGACATTTGAACATAATCACCTTAGGCTTGACATAGCAAACTCTCCGAGCAACATAGCCATTACCGGCCTCTGTTTCTCGGGCAAATTATTTCTAACAACCTGCCCACAGTTTACACAAAAAAGGCCCTCAAATTAACAGGAACCACAGTCTTCCATATAATATTTGCAACAGGAAAAGACCAATTCATTTTAATTATTTTCAGAATATAGGCAATCTTGCAGTAAGGGGGTCATTTAAGGGGGTGAAAAAAAAATCTTGCAGAGTGATGATACATAGGCAATCTTGATGATAGTTGTGTCATTTAAGGGGGTGAAAAAAAATCGCAACAATTAGAACAAAATAAAAAGTTAACCCAAAACAACCACCAAGCAAAGGCTCTATTCAGAAATCCCCCTCCAAACAAAAAAAGAATACACATAACCACTCCCTTAAAGTAATCTCACGTCAATAAACCCGAAAAGGATTTCACAAATGATATATGACAACACCAATGGTATGAACGCAACGCCTAAAAGAGTTGCCGATTGACTTCATTCATCAAATACTCGAGCTACTCTGAAAATTTCTTTAAAACACCAAGATAGTACATTCGTTTTGCATAATCAACTATGGTAACATATTATAAAATTTCACTTCTCAGCCACCAGGGCACTTTTTCTACCAACATTCAGAGTATCCAAGTTGCGCCTCCTAAACCTGAAGGATTGACAAGCTTAATGAAATACTCACTGCCTTCAACAACTCAACAGCATGGAGTAGCTACGACACTGTATAACACCAGATATCAAGCCTCGGAAGTCTTCTAAATTTAAGCTTATCTACATGGTGAAAAGTCCACTTTGGGAGAATCAAATACTTGCTCTAACTATAGAGCAACTGTAACCACAACTCTTGCAGCCTTTCTACTTTCCCTTTAGTAATATATTCATGATATATACATTTTAGGCTTACAGCCTCACAATTCTCAAAGACTTCCAATTTCAATGGGACGTGACTAATGACATACGTCTTTGTCAAACAACATTCACCTTGAAGATCCATAAATATAGCATCAGTAAATCTTCCATCATACATGCTTGATCTCTGAAGAGTCTCAGATGATGTGAATTAATCTAATAATCTTTTCTAGATCTACTTCAATGTTCCACCACCATATCAAAGCCCAAAGGATAGGCCACCCAAAAAGGCATCAATATTTCATCCTATATTCCTATAGGGATCTCGGATTGTAAACCGATACAAGTGCCTACTTCTTGACTATTACTGACCACTAGCATCTCTTTAGTTTTTTCTTCTTTTTCTTTTTTATTTTGGAAGGAAGCTTATCTTTACTAAAATGGAGGACAGAAGAGTATTTTGACCAATACTACTTCTGTCACTAGTAAAGTAAATAGAAAAGATAACAAGGGGGTCTCACCCACTAATAAAGGAGGAGTAGACTTTTAAACAACAAAACCTCAAAGGATGTTGTCAAAGAAAACACTCCAGAAAAGAAGGGAAAAAAACAAGAAGCTGCTTACTAGTTGCTATTATCCAGAAGTGTAACATGGTCCCTAAGATGCAGCATTGAAAAAGAGAATAAAACAGTGAACTGTACAACCACCGCAGATAGATCCATTGACTACTCTATCATACCTGCTAACTCCTAGGGTGAGAAGTAAGTCTCTAGTTTTTGGCAGGAAAAGTTCTACCTTCGGTAGAGTGAGTCTACTTAGCGGGGCCATCGAAAGTGTGCCCTTTTCCATTCCAAGATGACGAAATCATTGGTGGAGACTGCCTCAACAATGTCTATCGTATACTTCTGGAAGCCTTGCAGGCTAAAAAGGGGGCAATATTAGTTATTGGTGGGGATTCGGTTCGTTAGCTGGGATTTGTTTAGTCATTCAGATAGTGACTCAGTATAAAAACCCAAAATATGAGTAGGTCTCATCACAAGCCTACCCCAAGCTCATAAGCTCTCATGAGTTCCGGCACCTTCTCATTCTTCTCCCTTTTGAGTTGCTGTAGGGGATTAAGCGTGAGAATTCCCGAATCTCTCATTGAGTAGCTTCTTATGGTGACGAAATAAAACGAACAGATACCCCAAACGGGAGCTGTTTCAGCAGTTCAAATACCTTCTTTGCAGATGTTCCAAGTAGAACCAAGTTTTAGAGTTGTCAACCCGCACTCATCCTTTCTCAATGATAAAGATGAAACAGTAAATTAATGCTTGGGGGAATAATGTCTCTTTCGGTGCTCTAGAGTCTAGACCACCACATTGGTACAACCCTTGGTATCTAGTTCATAAACTCCTTAATTCACATTGCAGCAGCTACAGCCGCTGATGTAACAAAAGTCAAAAGATGCTGCACGCACAATTCCACAATCATTATTAATTCACAACCATCGTCCCAACTGTGAGCTAATTGCTACTTTAGACACGATCCGGTTCTAAGGGCGGCATAAACAGCAATGGAAACCCTGATCACATTACTGGATATAAGATCCAACGTGCAACCACTAGAGCTACTTTAGTCACAAAATGCCCAATTGAAAATCTAAATTAACTCCATCATTATATATGCAGTGCAAATGTGTAAAAAATTGAATGATCACATTACTGGATATAAGATCCAACGTGCAACCACCAGAGCTACTTTAGTCACAAAATGCCCAATTGAAAATCTAAATTAACTCCATCATTATATATGCAGTGCAAATGTGTAAAAAATTGAAGACATTGATTTCATATTTCACATTTTCCAGAGACCTGCCTCTACAGGGAAAAGGGTCAGGTGCATTCAGAACAGGGTTACCTAATTCGCGGATCGCTTTGGATCGCGGAACGGGAACGGGAACGCAATTCGCTAGTCGAAAGAATTTGGAACGCGATGGAATTTTTTTTCGGAACGAATTTTAGGAACATAATTCGACGGAACATAATTCGACGCAATAATAATGATAAAAAATAAAATCAATAAAAAAAAAACATAATAGTAAACAAAATGAAACTCTCTTAATTTAATAACATAAAATCAAAATATCCTTAATTCTCAATTAAAAAGAAAAATTAAAACATAAAGTTCTAAACTCTTGTAATGCTGCTTCGTAACCCTCCTCACATCATCCTTGCCCTTTTATTTTGTAGCATCCCATCATCATTAACATCCTCCTCATCCGAATCTAATCCCGTCCACCTCATCTCCTCTAGCTCTAGAGGTGAATCCTCCAAACAAGCGTTTTCGGGATCAATATCCCATTTACGATGGGGCCCTATTTTGTAGCCATCGCTAAATTTGGATATAAGGCGGAGATTAGAGTGGATGTATACTAGCTTGTCGGCCCTAGAACATTGAGTCTATTCCGTTTTAAAGAAAGAATATTTCCATAAGTACTCCAAGCTCTCTCGGCCGAAGAGCTAGTAATAGGTTGTGCTAACACCCTCTTGGCTACCTCTGCCAAGTTAGGTGTTTGAGACCCATAAACACACCACCAATCAATGGCATCCATTGTGACAGCATCAATCTGAGCCTGAGGCATAGAATATATCCCCTTTTTTAACTGAAATTCAGCAAACTCATCTCGTAACTTCTTCTCTTCGTCAGCATCTTCGGCTATTCTCCCAAAAGCTTCCATGCAACCCAATACAACTTCTTTGTCAAGATTAGGAGCCTTTCTAGTATAACCCCCAGGAGCCAGAGTCTCAAGATATATTTTATCATAAAAGCGTGGTGTAAGAGCGAAACCCAAACAGTGAAGAGGTATGGTCATCTTATCCCACCTTGTCACCACAATTGTTTCCATTTTAGGAAAATCAGTTTTGTATTTGCTAGTGCTCATGATATTTTAATTGACCCAGCATGTTATCCATTCTTTCATAAATTTCTCCCATCATAGGTCCATCACCATCACAAAATTTCATTAACTTGTAAACTGGTTTCATGATTCTTACTACCTCCTGGACTTCATCCCAAAAATCATCATCATTAATTTTTTGAACAACCAATCCCCCCATTGTTTTAGTTGCTCCATCTTGTTTCATGAGCCACTCCTTATAAGCCCTTAGAACAACAGTTGTTGCAAGAGACTCTCTACATTGAAGAGACCTCTTTAGCACTATGTAATGTGAGCCAAATCTGGTTTTTGCTACTTTCAACAGAATCCTAGTTGAATTTTCCTTAAATAATGCTAACAGGTAGTTGTGGCCTCTGAAAAACTTAACTATCTGTTTCCCACACTTGTAAGTGTCGTTTATCCAATGCAAAGATTCAGCAAAATCTTTAAAGACTAAGTTCAATGTGTGACATACACAAGGAGACCAAAAGATATGTTTATGTACCTTTTCAATTTCTCTTCCGGCAGCGATACAATTCTTTGCATTGTCTGTCACCACTGATAGAACGTTGGAGGACCGATTTCTTCTACAGCACTGAGCAAAAAACCAGCAATAAGTTTCCCTGTTTTCTCGACCCCATTAAAGACCCCAGAATACATAAACATGGCACCCGCAAAAATTCGTTGCAATTACATTGATCAACTGATCTTGTTTACAGTTAGCCCAGCCATCGGAAACAATAGATACTCCATGTGTATACCATGTATCTTTAACTGGAGCCATTTCCTTCTCTAAGAGACTCTTGCATTCATCAAGCCCGGAAGTTCTCGCCTTTTCATAGGAGAGAGATTTGTAACCCTTTGGTGCATTGTTAATGGCATACACCATTTCATGCCATTGAGGGCTTCTCAAAACATTGAAAGCAATTGCATTAGCACAAAGAAACCTCATGACTTTCATGTTAACCACTTCTCTCTCCATAGTTCCAAAAGCAACTTCAAGTGGGGATTTGTTTGGCATGACAATTTGTTTCTTGTTGATGGTCGAGTGCTTCAATCTTTGGGATACTACCCCCGTACCTTCTGCATTTTGAACTTTCTTCCTCAATCTCTGGTAAGTTTCTCGATCGCTCATAAGTGTTTTACATCGCTGTATATTAGCTTTCTTCCCAGGCTCAGACCCAAAAAAATGATTGTGGATCCTAGTATACGTGCTTGTAAATTGTAATTTGCAATGGTTGCAACGCCAAGACTTTGCTCCTCCTCCATTTTGACATTGTGCAGCACCCAATACTGTAACTTCTTCAAGCAAGGGCTTGTCTTTTGATGGTCTGTTGGATATTGGAGTGGATTTTGTGGGGGTTTCATTTTCAGTAGTTTCTGCTTCAACTTCTTCATTATCTTCGTCAGATGAGATATGTTGCTGAATAGTTACATTTTTAGGTTGTTGAATAGTTACATTTTCAGTTACTCTTTGTTGTACTTTCTTCTTCCCAAAAGCCATATACTGATATTTGGAAAGATTAGGAGGATGAATGTAGAAGAAATTGGTAATGGTGGATGAAAAACGTGATTTGGGATAGTCCTTATATAGGAGTGAGGCCATCTTTTCATCTTCTAAATTGTGTTGGAATATTAAACTAGATTAGCTGTACAAGACTTGGAGAGTTGGAGTAAATTATTGTAGAAGAATCTAGATTCTAGTAAGTAGTGTATATTGTATACGTGTACTTTCCTAGTTAAGTAGTGTATACTATATACGTGTACTACTATTAAACTTTAGTTGTTTCTTTGTTTTTTTTATCAACATTAAAGTTTAATAGTAATGTAATTGATCGACCGATATATGCTAATCACGTGTAATTTTTTGCGTTCAATTCTTTTAAAATGGAATTATATTGTTATGTAGGTAGTATAAAACTATATATAGCAATGACTCGTACAAATCTCTAATTGTCTTAATCGATTGATATATGTTAATCACGTGTCATTATATGTGTTTAGGTATTCTAAGTTCGAAATCCGTTGTTCTATAGATATTATGGCAATGAGTCGTTCAAATCACTAATTGTTTTGAGCAACCGATATATACTAATCACGTGTAATTTTTTGCGTTCAATTCTTTTAAAATGGAATTATATTGTTATGTAGGTAGTATAAAACTATATATAGAAATGACTCGTACAAATCTCTAATTGTCTTAATCGATTGATATATGTTAATCACGTGTCATTATATGTGTTTAGGTATTCTAAGTTCGAAATCCGTTGTTCTATAGATATTATGGCAATGAGTCGTTCAAATCACTAATTGTTTTGAGCAACCGATATATACTAATCACGTGTAATTTTTTGCGTTCAATTCTTTTAAATGGAATTATATTGTTATGTAGGTAGTATAAAACTATATATAGCAATGACTCGTACAAATCTCTAATTGTCTTAATCGATTGATATATGTTAATCACGTGTCATTATATGTGTTTAGGTCTTCTAAGTTCGAATTCCGTTGTTCTATAGATATTATGGCAATGAGTCGTTCAAATCACTAATTGTTTTGATCAACCGATATATGCTAATCACGTGTAATTTTTTGCGTTCAATTCTTTTAAAATAGAATTATATTGTTATGTAGGTAGTATAAAACTATAATACTATATATAGCAATGACTCGTACAAATCTCTAATTGTCTTAATCGATTGATATATGTTAATCACGTGTCATTATATGTGTTTAGGTCTTCTAAGTTCGAAATCCATTGTTCTATAGATATTATGGCAATGAGTCGTTCAAATCTCTAATTCTTTTGATCAACCGATACATGCTAATCACGTGTCACTTTATGCGTTCAGTTCTTTTAGAATGGAATTATGTTGTTATATAGGTAGTATAAAGCTATAATACTATATATGGCAATAACTCGTTCAAATATCTAATTGTCTTGGTCGATTGATATATGTTAATCACGTGTCATTATACGTGTTTAGGTCTTCTAAGTTCGAAATCCGTTGTTTTATAGATATTATGGCAATGAGTCGTTCAAATCTCTAATTGTTTTGATCAACCAATATATGTTAATCACGTGTAATTTTTTGCGTTCAGTTCTTTTAAAATGGAATTATATTGTTATATAGGTAGTATAAAACTTAGAATATTTTTTTGCGTTCAATTCTTTTAATTTCTTCCCCAAGCTATGATATGACACTATTTAAATTTAAAATATTTTATTTTTGGGTAGAATAGTTGGTATAGATTTTCAATATTTTGTTAAAGAAATAGTTTCATAATTTTATTGTACTATAATATACATTAAAAAAAAATATAATAGAAGTTCTTTTTTTTAAATTAAATATTTGTTTTTTTAGATAGATACTCTTTTTGCTATAAATTTAAGACACATGTGCTTTATTAAAAAGTAGTTTTAAGTTTTAACCATGTATTTTTCTATGATATTGTACGCTAGGTAGTACGGATACGGATACGGGAACGGGTATGGATACGGGTACCGGGACGGAAAACGGCAAATTCAAAATTTTAAAAAATGGGTACGGCTAGGATTCGGTATATATATTAAAAAAATTATTTTTCAATCATCCTTAAAAAAAAATTCGAGTCATAATTAAAAGTAAATATTAAATAATAATATTTCTTATTTATGAAGTAGTGCATTGATAACTTTTCATCTTCTTCCAAAAAAATATCATTATTAGAAGAGTTGGAAAGTCAAAGATTAAATAAAGAGTTGATAAGTTTTCATCTTCTTCCAAAAAAATGACTAATCCTCACCCTTCATATTCATCATCATCACTCATACATTCCCACTTTACGCTAATATCAAAGAACCAGTAAAGTAGTGAACCTCCAAGTCTCTATCATCCAAAAGTCCAAAACACTCTTTCGTTAAAAAAAAAAAAAAAGTCCAAAACACTCGCATAATAGAAGTTCATGAAGATGAACATTCATCTTCAACCTCTTGCCTACCCGTAAAAAAAAAAAAAACACCTCAACTCGCCCACAACCACCGCAAACACGAGAAGACAACCGGAGAAGACAAGCGGAGAAGACAACCGGAGAAGACAACCGGAGGATCCGCGAATTAGGTAAACCTGCCATAAACACTTCAATCAACTTGATTTTAAATTCCTATCAAAAGCCCCATAATTAAAGCACAAATTTTGTTACTTTTCCCCTTCAATCAACAAAATTAGGATTTATTCAAACCCTAAATCTCGAAAACTCTACCCACCATTTGGAACGCCAATTTAAACGATCTAACTCGCGTTCCCTACCGATTTGGTGCGCGAACGAATTGCGTTTCGGAACGGACGAATCGAAACATGATTCGTGGGGGGTAGGGGCGAATTAGGTAACCCTGATTCAGAATAACGACCAGGACTTTAAAGAGCTTTCAATTTTTGAAACAAGAATCAAGAAAATATTATTGACATCTAGCAAATAGAAATTTCATTTAAAAGATAATTGATCAACAACATACTTCCAGAACTTGTTGCTCAACTGATCTATCACCACCCGAAGCACGACCACCCATATAAGCAAGATACTGCATGATCAGTTTTGTCGTCTCAGTTTTTCCAGCTCCGCTTTCTCCGCTGACCAATATAGACTGACTCCTATGCTCACTCATCATTGCTCTGTATCATGAAGGGCAATACAAAATCCAAGCACATCATTCGCTGAAGTAAAAAATTACAAGTTAATCTGTCTATGAGGGCCATCCACACGGTAACCATGTCATTCTCATAGGAAAATTTCACAATTGAGCATGTCTAAAATCAAGGATTCATCGAAAGATACCTATATGCTGCATCACCCACTGCAAAGACATGGGGATCCAGCTCACCAAACGGCACACCCTTATATTGCTCCATCATGTATGAATTATAAAGATGAGGAAGTTTTGTGAAAGGATTCACAGCAATCAAAATGCTTCCTGTGTAAGTCTGAGCCAAATGAAGTACAAAAGGAAATATTATCAAGAGAACTGGATGGGGAATAATACATAGGAAAATATCCAACTAATACTGTAATTCAGTTATGATACATACCCCTCCACACACACATACCACCACCACCCCAACCCACAAAAAAAAAATGACTTTCCTGATTGATAAACAAGTAAATCAATGATTATGCGTATATCTACTTTGTTATGGAAACAATGAAATTATCTCAGATGATAATAAGGCTTTACATCTTATAGTAGCCAGTAGTAGATACATATGCCCCAAAAAAAGGAATATATGTAGGTGCAATGCAACAACAGACCTGCATTGAATGCCAAGAAGCATATCTTTAGTTGTAACTATAAACCCAATTGCACAAAAACAAAAAGAGGGAAGAAACCCCATCATGATCTATCAGTTACACGGAAAAGAGGGCTTTCCCAATAATCTTTCGAGGAAAGAAGAACACCCACGGTATTAAGGATATATCAGACTCCTTGCATAATACATAATCGAAATATTTAAACTAGCTTACAAATAAAACGGATAATCAAGTCATCAACAACCGATCAAGGCAAGATATGCCACAACTACAACGGCAGTACTAGAACAAAACTGAATTACAGTTATAAAAGATGTTTAAGATTGATTAATAAGATTGATGAAAAACATAAACACAGGTCTTTAATGCTGAGGTGAACACAAGTCCTCTTTCTCCCACTTTTGAATAAAGAGAAAGTTTCTTAACAACAACAATGCAGTAAAGATCCAGTGATGGAGGTTTGGATAAAAGATGCCTTTCCCCTACTAGTCAAAGATCGTTACAGATTCTGTTTCCCAGAGATCTGCTTAAACATTTACTATATTCATAAACTTCCTCCGTTTTTTTTACATGTTACACTTTGACATTTTACACTATTCACAAATTTCACTTTGACCATCGTTTGTGATTTATATGTGAATAAAAAAATATAGTCAAGTGGGATCTTGTTAGATTTTTCTTAATATGTATTGTTTTAATATGCACTTTTTATAATTTTTAAAAATACAAAATTAGAGCTATTCAGCTATAAGCCCTCTGCATTGGCATGCGTATAAACTGAAAGTGTAACATGTACTCCCTCCGATTTTTAATGTTCTGTGCAATTTCCTCATATGGACGATTTTTAATGTTCTATGCATTGTGCTTTATTCTATTTTGAGACACTCTCTCTCCAATCTATTTTTGCTTTTTGACCCCACTTTCCCTTATTTTTCCCATCTTTCCTTACTTTTCCCCTTTTTACACACTCTCTCTCCGATCTATTTTTACTTTTTGACCCCATTTGCATTATAATAAATTATTCATAGTTTTTCCTTCAAATAGTAAATGCACAAAAAATAAAAAATCGGGGGGAGTAAAAGAAAACGGAGGAAGTAAATTATTTGAAAAAGAAGTAATAATAATTGTTACTAACTCCATTTTTTTAAAGTTATACCATGTTGCTTTTTGAGATGTTCCCAATTCGTTGTACCATTTCCTTTTTAGGAAAGGATTTCACCTAGCAAGTGATTTTTATAATATTGTTCATCACACCATTGTACAACTATCCTAAACAAGCATGTCATTCCTTTGGTTAAAACTAACAAAAAGGAGGAAGTAGTTTTGCTTATAGCTACACCAATAATAATATTGAAAACGAAAATATTGACACCACCACATCCAACAGTCCGACCCATATATCTACTGCCAAGAAAACCCCAAACAGACCTCCCATCCCACCCCACCCAACCTTGGCCCCACACAACAATGAAATACAGAAGTAGCAACATATTCCGGCGAGTCGGCGAAAAGAACACAAAAGCTGAATATTCTTCTTTGTATTTCTCACTCCTTCCAAGCATTTAGGCTGTGAAAATCTCGCCACGGACGTGAATGTTATGCACTTAAATAAGTCAAACAAGGAAAAGGGAAGACGGTGTAGTGGGTTGAATGGTTTTCGTCAATTGTTACTTGGTAGTGGTACCAAAAGAAAAAGTCTATATACGTAATTGTTATCCAAAAAAGTTATTAAGTGGATATATTAAGTTTTGCATATAATAAGTAGTTCCCCAAAAATCTTCCTACCAAAAACAGAGTTTGCAGATCCAATGAAAAGGATCATTGTGTTAAATTCTTGAATTTCTCTTCTCTAGCACCGAGCTAAACAACTAAATATAAAGACAAACAAAGTCAGACCGAATACATTTAAAGTTATATTGCATAATCAACAAACCCACGTTATTAATGCTTGGTTTGAAGTTTGAGACACAGTTATCGTATGACATATGTGCAAATATATGCAAAATGTTGGTGTCAAATGAAGTGCTTAAGTGTCGTATCTATGTCGGAGTCGAGTATTTGACATAGGTACTTAAGGTAAATACCATAACATAGCATATGTCCCTCTACAATTTTCAATTTTTTAATCCGAGACTCAAGTACAATACCATAAAATATGTCATAGCATTTACATTTCTTAACTTCTTGGTTAATTTTAAAGTGCTATGAGATAGCATAAAATATGAACAATAACTTCAAAAAACAGAAGGATAATTTTTCCCATGGTAAGTTGTATTCGATCTAGTGTGTCGCTCTCCTTAAAGCTTATGCCACAACCATGGAGCAATTAAAAGGAAACTCATAATTAAAATTCCAAAGTAAACTCGGTTACTAATATTTTACTTAAAAGGAGGCTTCTCTTCAAAAGACAAAAAAGTATATGGCTGTAAGAATATTTCTTTAGAAAGTAGTTATGTAATTTACTATGACGGGAGTATGAAAAGCCATAAGAGCACTTGACTTACATAAATGCTGTCTAATGCATATCTTCTCTCTAGATTATACAGAACTCCGGGCTCATTTAAGTACGCCAATTTGGTCATGTCATCAACTCCACCAAGGTCTGCATCTGGATCCCTCAAAAGCAACTTTTCTGGAGATGATAGAACCTGACAAACAAAAACAAGATTGCTATAATTTGGAGGTGAAACTATAGAAGTATGTCTATGATAAATAATATAAAAACAACCAGATAGATTGTTTATATATTGATGTTTCTCAACTTTTAATGAAAAACAGAGAGTCAAATGTGTACGTCATATCCTTGCATGATTTGAAAGTGCAATTACGGTAATATTAATAACTTTATTTATATGAGAAATGATGTGACAAAAGTAAGAAGTCCAGTGATTGTAAATGTAAACTAAATAAATGAAAAAACAGAAAACAAAATTTTACTTGAAAATTTTATGGCTGTGACTCTAAGTGACAAGTTTTGTTACTCTAAGTGAGAAGTGTTGTGTATCTAAGTCCTCATTTCTCGTTGAAGATGTCTTTCAGAATGCAAGTTGGGTAGACATCCAATTTCTGTCCAATTAAATCATCAGATGAAAATAGGGCTGACAATCAGATCGGGTTGGATCAATTTCAGGTTGACCTGATTTATATTTGTTAGGAAACGCGGTGTTGTAGTTTGATTAATACGAAACAAGTCAATGAAATAATAAAGATGAGGAAAACGATCAAGAAGAACAAACAAAAGAACACAAGGATTTTCGTGGTTCGGTCAAAATAGACCTACGTTCATAGGTGGGGGATTCGAGCTTCTTCACTATCATGGAGATCACTAGAGGGAATAATACAAGGTCCTAAATTCTAATGGCTAAAAGTGTTTCATAAGTTGTGTCTGATAATGAATACCAAAGTGGTCCTTTTATAACATGAGGAACCCCGCACAAAAAAAAACCCGAGAATATACTTCATAAAAACCTTAAAAACAAACAAATCCGGAAAACATGTCGCGTGACAAAAAATTTCGGCCACCCGATCGTGAGGTCAATTTCTTCGAGCCAGATTTGTCTCGGGCACTGTTTGCCCGGTTGCGATTCGCGAAGGACGCCCGACCTAACCGGGCGGTGAAGACCCAAATTTTGACGAGATTCAAGGCACCAAACCAACAACATTTCACGTCAGTTATCCCTAACCCAAACCCGACCTGATTCTAATTTCAGGTCGAAAACCATAAATTGAACTCGAGCTTCCCGATTTCGGGGTGACCCGAAACTAACCCAAAATGACCTGAAATGAAATTTAACTAGACACGGTAAGTTATGAAAGTCTAGGTTCATGACCTCAAATAAAATTTAGATGATCCAAGAAACAGGCCTCAGCGAATACGAATAAGAATAACAAAAGATATGTTGTATGAGTTATGAAAGTTTGGGTTGATTTCCGGTTGACCTGAAAACAACTCGACTTTTAAATTAGGTTATTCGAGTTATTTTCAGGTTTAGAAGTCAACCCGAACATAACCCATTATATTTTCAAGTCGGATTGGGTCGACCAATTTTATATATGAGGTCGAAAATCTCAACCCAAACGCGGAATTTTCAAGTCAGTTTCAGGTCGGCTTATCAGGTTGGGTCACCTTTTGCCAGCCCTAGATGAAAGCCAAAGCACCTGATTGCCACGGGACTCTCCACATTCTATCCTTTTCATAACTCACATTAACATGTAATACACTTATATATCAATTCAATTATTAAAATTACCTACAATGTTGGTATTGAAATTCTTATAAAGTTCATAGCAGTAGCAGTACATCAAAATTAATACCAGTGGACTAATGCCCTTCAAATTGGTATCTACTTCAAACTCATAAATTAGCAAGTAGTTTCATCATGACTCGACAGGGTCGAAGCCAAGCTTGCAATAACTCAGCCCTTTGCATATTAGAGTTGAGAGCAAGGGTCATATCCACCAAATGCTCATCAACATTGTTCCACCAGAGAAACTGGATTAGAGATCCAATAGTTTACCCAACCACTCAAATAATCATGGCCTTCCGCAGGACAAATTCTTCGTCCAGACTCGAATGGCATCCATATTGAACCTGGTTTTGTAACCCTTTTCTCCTTCAATACTTGATTGGCATACTTAACTATCATTCCCAATTTGTCATTTATCTCAATCACACAGAAAAATTAATGTTTCCCACAATATAAATTTCAAGCCTAACGTGCGCAAACAGTAATGTCCGCTTTACTTTTCAAAGAATCTGCTTCAAATGTTGTCCACTTAATTCATCATAATCACTTTTCAAATTCACCACGATTACACGACGTACCAGAGAATCCATCTCACCAAGTACATTGCAAATTACCAGTCCAAATATAAAATTGCCACCTCCCCCCTAATTAAAAGGAAAGGAAAATTTCATCCCATCCTTCCTTTAAATAATATATAGACATACAATCCAAAACAACATAAACCCAAACAATTATACTAAGCAACCATTGATTAGTCACACTAATGAACACAACAAAACTAAACTAAATTGACTTGTTAAGCATAAATTAAACTCTCAAAAAAATAAAAAAATTCCAGAAAAATAGGAAAAAAAATTGAGTAACCTTTTTTCTAGTAGAAGTAACAACTTGAACTTGCTTGCCAACAAAATCAACCACTTCAGCAGGAACCCAAGCCAAATCTTTATCTTCAACCCACACATTAGCACCTTTTCGAAGACTACTCATTTTAATTTCTTCTTCTTAATTCTTCTTTAAGTTGAAATTTTCTTCAAAAATGCTTTACAATTTCCACACATACAAGAATTTGAGTAAAATTAAAAATTCAATTTGGGAATTATCGAAACCCTAGAAAAAAAATTAGTAGTAGGAAATTAGGGGCAAGTGAAAGTTCCCGCCCTGAAGAACAAATGGCAAGTACGTAAGGAGAGAATTGAAGAGGCGAAAGAGGAGAGAGAAAAGACAGAATGAAGTTACATCTTACAAATACATGTAATTAAAGATTTGTACGTATGTAACACGTCAATCAATTTTTTCAAATTTTTGATTCTTGTTTGAATATTTCTGCTGCTTTTTTGTTTTTTTATATTTTGAGATAATGGTACGTCAGAAGGTATTTAATTTATTTGAATTCATAATATTTTTTTAATGCATAATGTGGTACTACTATATGAAATTAATGTTATTTAAAATGGAGGAGTATTTTTTATGATTATTCAATGATTAGTGTTGGAGATTTGGAGATTTTTCTACGCTCTCACAGTTGAATATTTGTACCAAGGATGTTTTGGCCTAGTGGTTAAGATTGAGGTGCTGTGAACGATAGGTCACAGGTTCGAATCCCCCCTCCCCTTCTTTGTACTTTGTGGCTTAATTATCCTTTCAAGTAATGAATAGCTTACCTTTTTCATACCATTCTAAATTCTAATGTATTCAAATGTTTAGAAATAAAAACTAGTTATTAGACCCGGGCTATGTCCTGAGTAAAAATCATTTATTAATGTAATACTTTATGATAATAACACGAAATACAAATTAGTCTAGTGGTTAAAACTTTAATATATGTACTTGAGGTTTCGAGATCAAATCTTATTTTATGCAATTTCTTAATTTTTTTTATTGTACATGGATTATATGAACTAAAACTCTCTAAGGAGAGCGGCACGTGGCACAATTTCTTGTTTTTGCACGCCATTTAATATATTTGTATAGATATGTTTAATTCTTACTTTTGCATATAAGAACTAGTGTTTAGGCCCGAGCGATGCCTCGGGGTTTTTCTATGCTACAATTTAGTAGTAGTTAAATAAGTCATCTCATCATTTAAGGCCTTGTTTGGTTGACAAAACAAATCATGGGAAGTGCAAATTCCTAGGAAGTAGAAGTATATGAAGTTGTTTGGTTGGCAAAATCATGGGAATTTGCACTTCCTAGGAAGTTCTACTTCCCACACAATGGGGGAAGTTGCTTACCTAGTTCCCCCTAGGTAAGTGCCACTTCCCATGGGAATTCCAACTTCCCATAGCCAACCAAACAATTTTGTTTACTTCCTAGGAAATGAAATTTCATGGGAAGTGAAAAATCAAGGGAAGTTCAACTTCCCAAGTGCAACCAAACGATACCTAAAAAGTTATGTCATTCATTATATGGGTTTCGAAAGTTCTCTTTTCATACATCACCATTAATTTTGATTAAATAAGCAATAATAGTATAGTGGAGTTATGGTTGTATCTCTTTCTTTCATACTTGAGGTTGTGGGTTTTAATGTTCACGTATGTTCTTTTTTTTTTTTTTACTATATGAGAAAGACGCGGATAGAATGTTACTAAATAAGAGATGGTGACACATGGCACATATACGTTCTAAGAAACGCTTCTCAATATATTAGACGTGGATGCGGCCTAGACCCATATTTAATACAGACTTATGATCAAATTTTGTTTAAAGTATCACTGTAAATATAAGGGTAGTACCGTAGTGATCAACACTGCTCTTCAAATGATATCATGCATACATAATTAATTTTAATGAACATACAAATTTATTTATTTTTAAGGATGCAAGGGATATGTTTAATAACATTAACTAATTGCAACACATATTTGTAATTTTGTGGAAACATGGATCACTAAGAGATGTTAGATCAAATGGTGATTCTTTGAAAATCCTTACATAAGGTTAGGGGTTCGAGCTCAGGCTTCAACATATTTATTTTTTAAATAATGACCACTTGACTTTGTTGATTAACAGACACGTGGCAAAATTCTGGTGGCAGGAGGAGGGTGCCACGTGGCACATTGACGTTGTTACGCACGCCTTTTAATATATTTGTATAGATGTAAAAGTTGAATTATTTAGCAACGACTAATAACAATTAACAACGGATGTACTACTTTATTTCAAATTTTAAGTTAATATCATTTATTATGCATATGATTAGTTATTATGGTTGCATATCAAAATTGCTATTTCAATAAAGACAAAAATGAAATCTCTAATTTGTTGCTTGTATGACTTATTTGGAATGTACTTCTTCTGTTTTTTTTTTATCTTTCTCAATTTCCTATGCACATGTCCTAATACATATCTTTAAACTTAAATATCTTTCATCATATATTAGTAAATATAATAACGATAGGATATTAATAATGTACTGATTGAGACGAATCAAACAAGATCCTACATGACTATATTTTTCTTATAAATTGAAAAAAGTTGAGAAGATTCTCTCTAAATATGAATAGTGTCAAGATTCTAAGTGAGAACGATATAAAAAAAAAAACAGAGGGAGTAATAACTTATTCGTAACATTGTTACGTCTTTCTTTTTAGGAAAAATCTAGGAACTTGGGACTTGCGGACGATATTTATGAGCACAATTTAGGACTTTAGATGCTCAATGCGGAAAACGAGTATCATATACTCAAACATCTAACCCAAGATCTTTGCATAAAATTAACATGAATCTAATAAGAGTATAGAATAATACCTCTTAATGTGTGAATACCTCTTACACCACAAGCTTCTAATGGAGATCCTTTAGAACGTCAAACACCGTTCCTCTAGTGTTGGTCCACGAACAACCCTTGGATCACCGCGTATGCTAGTATGGAAGAGAGTAAAATTATCTTGCTTTTTAGGTGTATGGTAGTCGAATGGGGGGAGGAAGAGTAATGAGAAAATATGATTTTTCTCTCACAAAGTAATGCAATGTATTATACTCACTTTGTAACCCTCATATTTCTATATAAGGTGGTTACAAAAAAGGTGCTTCATGAGGCTTTTTTTGCCACCTAATGTCACACACATTACGAGCCTAATAAACTCATGAGTTACATTTCACTCCACCCATCTAAGACCGTCCAACCCATTTCACAAATGGGTTCGGATGATATCCAAGGGTTGTCACATTGTGTGACCTCATAGGACCCAATATATAATAGTAGGTGGCCCTAGTATACTATCCCAACAAACAACAATTAGCTTCTAGCAAAACGTTGATCACCTAACATTATACATTATCTCTATAATTTGTCCATATACATTTAGTTTAGTTTTTTTTTTTTTTTGAGGGGAATATACATTTAGTTTGTTATACTTGATCGAGGACAAAGTCCTTCAATCTCCCACTTATCTAAGAACAAGTGTGTAACCTTCAAACTCCTTAAGTATCTTAATGCCCAACTTCATGACATGGTAACATCGTATGTAAACCATACCAATATTCAAGTTGTTTCTTGAAATCCGAGTTCGAATTATCGAAACAAATGATTAACTTCTTAATCTATTTGAGCACTCCCAAGCATTTTCAGTTCTCACTCTTCAAGAGGCCAAGAGGCCAAGACACCAATCTAACTCTTAGGAGGACTTTATCCCGTCTTATATAACAAAAACTCCCACTCAATTCATAGCAGTTCCGATCACTGCCTTTATAACCTCCTTTTACGGCACGACGTTTGGCAGTGTCAAAAACATACTAATCCTTAAGTAAGAATAGTATCATACTCATGTCAAAGGAATCCACTAAATATATTAATGAGATTCTCATAAACCTTTTAGAGAACTCCCACTAGGTATACCCGACATATATCAACTATACATGTCTATGCGATTGATTAGACATTTCTATGTCCCCATAGCCCATGAAACTGCGCTATCAATCAACTTGCAATCTAGTCCATGAAACAGAAGCATTTACGTTCAAATTTAATGATTCAAACTAGGGACCAAGGTATTATTATAACTCTTGTTCACTAGATAGAGTTTCATTTGTCAAATAACGTATTTGACAATCCTATCAACCGTTATAAAATACTTTGAACGTTTTATTTAATACTAAACCAAGATAAAAATAAGTATATAACCTTTTATTTTATTTTTTTACTTTTTGAAAAGGAAAGGAAACTAGGTTACACTCTAATGGAAGCGAAATCTAACTCATCCTTGCGGATGATAAGAGGGAGCCCCGGAGGAAACTCCGAAGAAGAAACCCAGAGTTGATATTGATTTTTGCCCCAATTTGCTAGCAGATTTGTCGCTTGATTAGCTTCCCTATAGCAATGTTGGGCCGAGAAGAACTCCATCCTCTTATCATGACCTGCATCCTCGATGATGTTAAAAAATCTCCCAAGGAACACGTCACTCCCTCCTAATAGAATTATGTTGAATTCTAAGGGAACACTATAAGAGGGGGGGTGAATTATAGTGTGACAAATATACGTTATTTTTTGCGGAATTATAAAACAACGAAAGGAACAAGAGAAAAACACAAGAGATATTAGCGAGGAAAAACTTCCTAGGCCCAGTAGGAAGAAACAACCTCGACCACAAGGGATTTAAACACAACTTTCCACTATGATAGGCCAAAACAACTCTATTTACAATCCTGTTACTTTTCTCTCGAGCCACAACTTAAGTTACTAAACTCAAGTTCCCGACAGTTCCCACAATTGTCGTTCCTCTTAAACTTCACTAGAAGTTACTTTTTCTTTCTCTTTTTCTTTCTCTTGCTCTTTCTCTTGCTTCACTCAAAGCTTCTCACACTTACAATGAAACTCACTCAAGTTTTTTCCCTTTCTCTTGCTTTACTCAAAGCTTTCTCAGTAGAGGATTTCACTCAAAATCCCCTTACCCCAAAAACCAAGATTACAAACGATAAAAACAATAAGGGAATAAGTAGGAAATACGTAAGGAACACAAGAGTATATTGAAGGAATGACGGTACTGACTTTATCTTAGTTAAACCCAATTAAAATCGAAGTCAGACACACTATGGAAGGACTACTAAAGTTTGACACTTTATGTAAGAATAACTTAAAGTCCAACACATTAAACTTTAGATTAAGCGCCTATTTATAACATAAGTAGTCATGAAATAACTTACCACTAATTAACCCACTAACCCCATGATATCCATAACGTAATTAATTAATTAGTTTTTATCTAACTTTACTTGAGAATTAAATACCCACTAACCCACTACTTAACTTAATAGGAGAAGCAGTAATGTATAACGTGGTTTACAAAACTTGAAGCCTAATTAAATAATCAAGCCCATTACTCCACAAATAGTAAACGTGTAGCAATAAGCTTAAACGTGATATTAGTTTGCTTGGGGAGTAATTAAACCATATAAATTAATTAATACTTGGGAAATAATAAGCAAGCCTAGTAAACCCACTAAAACAAATAAAACGTTTAACAGTAAACATTACGTGGTTAGTGATTGCTTGGAGAATAATTAAACCATTTTTAAATAAATGATTTAAGAAAAAATATCTTTTTAAAATATTTAAATAAAAATTGAAAATCAGATTTTATTTAAAAAGAAAATCTTCTGATTCACTTAGAATAAAAAGATAAGATTTTAAAATAAGATATTATCCTTTTCAAAACAGAAAATCATTTTAAAATCTTTTCCTAACAAACTCCTAACTAATCCCTAAATTAGTGGATCTAGTCAAACTAAGCTAGGACTCCTAAACAAATCAGTTAAGCACATCATATATGTTAGGCGCACAACATAGGACGTTTTAGGTCTGTTCCCAACATAGGAACATAACTCAATTCCCAATTCTCAAACTTTAGAAACATTGCTTAACATTTAACTCCAGTTCCTATGTGTTTGTGTGTGTTCCTATATTACCACAGCATGTTCCCATCTACTAAGTTCCCATGTCAAAGGAACTCGTAGACTTAATTAATAGAAACCGACACAACCTTTTTACCATTTAGACTCATTAAACTTAGGACCTTAACTAGAGACTCTAAACCTTCATTCCAACTTTATAACTCAAGTTTCCTTACCTTTTCGGATCTTGTTCCCTTTTTACATTTAGGAACTTAAATACAAACTCATGCATTCTATGCTTCTTTCATGTTAGGATAGTTGTTCCTTTGAATATCTTCACTTCAATCTTCAAGTCAAGCCTCTTCACTTCAACCTTGATTGTAGTATTCTCTTTATCCATAGGAACAATGCACCTCGCACACCTTTCATAACAAGCATTCTCGATGCTATAGGCACAACCTTTTACAATAATTCTTGCACACATAAAACTCATAAACTTTGTTAGTTAAATTACTTTAGTTTTGTCATCATCAAAATAATATTGGGCCAACAATACCAATTGTTGACTTCTAAGGGAACAAATTAATTACCACTAAGTTATCTCCTTCTACAAGTAGTTTGCTAATGCCCAGGGAAATCGCTGCCTTTATGCCACTATACATGCCCATTGCTTCCGCCATAAGGATTGACCACGAGGCTGGCAGGGCCTTAGCCCCAAAATGGATCGGTATACCATGGTTATCTCTAATAATGAACCCAAAGGAGCAATGATTAGAATCTGACTTGGATCCGTCAAAGTTAAGTTTGAAGCAATCACGGGGAGGGGGGCTCCAGGCGACCGAAATAGGGCAAGTTGTCTGGTGGTGGGTGAGAACTCCTTTCGAGGATGGGTTACCACCCACATCCTCATCCAAAGGATTAGACCAAGCCTCACAGAAGTTGATGATGATTAAAGCCGCATTTTGAATGTTAATGGCTTCCTCATTGAAGCACACTTTGTTTCTAAAAAACCAAATGAACCACCATCCAATCGTAACTTTTTGTAGTATATAACCTTTTATTGATAAACATAACCAAACATATCATAAGAGTAACTACAACTGTGAACTAATTAAAAGTAAATAGTACACAATCAAAACCACCCTCCTACATACTTAAGTCTTATAGCCTTAGTACGACACTCATGCTTAGGCTGATGTTTTGTCAAAGGATCAGTGACATTGCTATCCGTATGAACTTTGCTAACTATTACATCTTTTCTCTCAACGATTTCTCGAATAAGATGAAACTTTCTAAATACATGTTTACATCTTTAATGTGATCTTGGCCCTTAGACTGAGCTATGGCACCATTGTTATCACAATGTAAAATAATACCATCTTCAACACTAAGAGGCATCAAAACCATGGTTGTTGTATCTTCGAGAAAGCAGCAGGAACATCTAATAAGCCTACTGGGGGTTTAACATCCATTGGATCTATAGCAGGGATGGCTTTTGATATATATCTTCAGTAGAAAATGGTACGCTGTAAAGGAAAAGCAAAGAGGTAAACAATATGGGTGTTTAAAGAGTAATTTTTTTTTCTTTTTAAATCATAGGTTAATTGATTTGGTGCACTATAGGAATTGTCATTGGCTGATCAATCTTCGCAATTTAAGGTATATTTCCTTACACCTCTTTTGATTATATCGTCCTTCTTCCCTAGTTTGGTAATGTGCTAAATTTGACTTGATACCTGTAATAGTTGTGAGTTCCAATAAGAAAAATGCTTTATAGTATTTAATCCTAATATAATTCTAATATTACTTTGATTATGATGACAAAGTGTTATTGGAAGATAAACTATGCTAATGAAACAACTAGGTTGCTATAAAAGTTATTATTATATACAATGATATTTGGATGTTATTTGGAACCAATCAATTGATGCACACAGGATATCAAACATATATAATCTTAAACAAGAGAAAAAAGAAAGTATTGAACTATAAAAATTTTAGCTAAGAATTTACTGGACTTGTTTTGTTTGGACATTTTGTTTCCTCTGTGATTCCTGATAAGGTTTCCGCCTAAAATCTAAAGTGTGTAGTAACCCTTGGAAGCTTAGATTCTATATAGAAATTGATGTGGAAAGTTGTACATTTCAGCCATACAAAGTGGAACTTTGTTATTGTTAAGATGTTCCTTGCAAAGTGCATTCAAAAGTTGCACATGTTCCTTGTGTTTGAGTATTTTAGCAGAACCTAGAGTTGCTTTTGTAAACTCTATATAAAAGAGGATTTACTGACAGTGTTGAAATTTATTGGATATATAGTATCTTATACATTATTAGATGTATTTATTTTAGGTTGACTGTGATGCGTTTTGCTCCATGGATATCTTATATAAAGTTATCCACTTGGATAATTGGCTATATACAGGTCATGGATTCAAAGTGTAGAGAATAGAGGGTAGAGACAAACCTTTGTTAATGTTTAGTATTAGTGTGACTTGTATTTTGAAGCGATATATCTAGTATGACTGGTGAAGGGTTTAGAGGTCTAAAAGTTTTTCTATTTTTTGTGTATAGAGCGAATTTGGTTCGAAAATTTGGTTATGTTTATGCAAAATACTGGTTTTGATTCAATGTTTAAGATCTATCTATATACTTCGTGATAAGTTATTTTGTTTACTGATTGGGTATTATGTAACAGTTGAGTAAGGTTAGGCTCTCAATTGTTTGCATAAATTTTTGAGTCTTCCCTAATATTGAATTATGCTTGGTTTCGTTTTTCCAATTTCTAATAGAGCATCTTGTTCTCTAGCTATTATTGATCCTGCTAGTAGTGCTCTAGTTTAGGAGGAAAGCATTTTTGCAGTGCGTGGGCATTCTTATAGCATCCCTTGTTTGTATATTGGATACATTACTCTCAATAATACGTATAATGACCGATAAGTTGATATTGTGATATATACCGGCGACAATCTTGTATAATCGATTTGTCCCGTTTACTTCGATTTCAAGAATATTGGTACTTTTGATCTGATTCTTCAATAAAATTATTTTTTCCTTCTTGTTTTATTTTATTTTATTTTATTAGATAGATAATATCTTCTTTGTTTAATTTGTCACAAGTTTTGGTATTCTTAGTTGAAATTGTTTGCAGTATTAATATTAATTTAAGTTTCTGTACTTAATTTGATAAGTCGCATAGCAATTTCGCTGGCCTTCGAACTACCACAATACGAGATATTGTCTTCCTTCTTGAGTTCACTCATGGTACACCCGGGTGTACCATGAGCATGGTACACCCAGAGGTATTTTTGTAATAAATTAGTACTTTTTGTGCTCATTTGACACCAAATTTGCTCATATGTACATTTTGCTCATTTACTCATTTAGTAATAAAAGTGTTTGCTCATTTTCTTAAATGAGTAAAAATGTTTGCTCATTTAGTCATTTGTTCATTTTGCTCATTTGGAGAAAATAGCCTTGGGTGTACCATGAGCATGGTACACCCAGGTGTACTATAAATATTCTCCTTATTCTTTGTTTATAATTTCAATTAATTATCTATTTATTTTCCTTTTAAATTATTGGTAATCCACTATTGATGAATTTAGTGTTGATATAGCCTAGTATGCGTTATTATTCTAAGTGGTCTTAATGGGTAGACTATGTTGGATTTTATCCAAGTTGAACGCAAAGGTTTATTATTCGGGCTATTATTTTTGTTTTTTTGGTTTAATTTGAGTATAAAAGTTTTCAATTATTTAAGTTTTATCTGATCAACTAAGCAATACCGCACAATATTAAAATCATTGTGGGTTCGACCTGTTTCTGCTAGTGATACTACTTTTGTATACGTAAACTTGCGGTATTAGATTTTATTCTTACAAGTTATTATTCTTACAAGTACGGTAACATTACAAACATAGGAAAATTAATAATAATCAAATTAAAGAGCACTATAAAAGAGTAATGCACCATATCAGTCACATCACTCATGTCAGTTGTTGTTCATTTATTATTTCACAGGCATAGAGCCTATGGTATGCCAAATCTTCTTGTATGTATAAATAAATAGAAAAAGAAGTTACTAAAAAAGGAAAAACATATATACTTGTACATAGTATAAGGTGAAAGCACTACTAAATATAATTTGAATTTTGAAAATATTTTTCTTATAAAGTATATTACCACGAGAAAATCAAGAGATGACTCCCCATTCCATAATTGTAAAATTCTCATTACAAACTCTCCACAATTTACCTTGTGTACATCAATATAAATAATTTAGTGTCAAAAATTAAAGATTTTAAAGTAGTCATTCATTCAATCTTTGTAAAGATTGTAATGTTATCTTACTTACAGATCAGCTTGTTGTGGAACTATTATATCCCTCTATCTCAGGCTTTTGTAGGACGAGCGAAGCAGCACGTTTCTAAAACCATGAAAATTACTATATTAATTAAGCCTTACTTTCAAAAACAAATATTATCATGAATTAGTTAAAGTATTTATAAAAAGAATGGAAAACTTACCAGTTTGGTAATTGTACGTTGTAGTACATCAGTTCTCGATCGACCCCGGCGGCTAATTGAATCTAGTACGTCGACACTTTTTGCCTCGAAATTCAGGGAAACAAGCCACCAACGACCTCCATCATGATCAACAATAGGGACAAGAATCTTGCAATCAAATTCAATCACATTAGAAACACTAGGTACTGTAATGTACTGAATTACTGATTTATATTTTGCCATTGTCACATTTAAACAAATAAAAAATTACATTTGCTTCAAATAATATTTACCAGGTTTAGATCAGCTTTTTTTATTGAGGATGTCAGCTTTCTATCCCTTCTTCAAGATTCTTATTCCAAGATGTTATTAATGTGTCATCATCTACCCCTAATTTTAACGCATCCTTCATATCCAACACATTAATTATTGTCATCTCATGTCAAATCATTAACTTAATATAAATATAAAGATATTGTCTGTTAATGATACTTACTCCAAAATAAGGGGTAAAACAAAACTTTGAACTTGCATTTTCGAGTTTGTTGTTCAAAACTTTTATATAAGCATGTAACACCTGCATCATGTACATATTATATATTAGCTTAAATACAAAGTACATATGATAAAAGCTAGCAAAATTATGAATTGGGTAAGTACCCCATTGGAAATTTGCTCATCATCTTTGAGCAAAGAGTAAATGTCCTTCAAATCGCATCATTCTAGATTCATCCTATAAAACAAACGACTCAATTGATCTGAATTATTGGTACAGTTAAACTCTTCCAAATTATAAGGACCAATAAGTGCAAATATATAGTCTCAAGTCTTAACACTATAATAATCACTTACCTGCTTGATCTTAAAAAGTTTTGTACAGCCTGTGCTTTATCAGGCCCGTCTTGTTCAACATACTTTTTCTGGAACTCATCCAAATAGTCTATCATGTCTTTAGAGGCTTCTATTCTTTTAATGCTGCTTTTATATTTGTCAATAAGATCAAACCTGAAGAACAAAATGTCGATCTTAGTATGGTATTATATATATATATGAGAATGCTTCTTACCTGAGAAATGAGAATGAATCTCAACCACACGATTAGATTAGAGTTACAACACTTGTTCATTAGAGTTTTACCCAGCTAAAAAAATTTGGAGCCAAAAAAAAAAATTTGAATTTTGTTGTAAATAAACTGAAGAGAGAAGAGAGAAGAGAGAATCGTATTGTATATCTTATTCCATGTAGTCCGGGGTATATATATATAATACAATAGTTAGGGTTTGCTTGGAGAACAAAACCCTAGAATATCCCGGATATACTAACGGGGGTATAATGGGCATCCATATTATATTTCATAACACTCCCCTTGGATGTCCATTATACAAAATAAAAGTTCTCTCTTAAAATAAAATTTCCTAATGCGCGTAAGATGCTGCCTCATTAAAAACCTTACCAGGAAAACCCGGTGGGAAAAACCATGGTTAAGGGAAAAAGAGTGCAGCGCGCATCTACTCCCCCTCATGATTACATAACTTGAGATCTTTGAGACGACGTAATCCAATATGGTAAACTAATTTCTTGAAAATAGCGGTGGGAAGTGCCTTGGTGAATAGGTCTGCCAAATTTTCACTTAAACGAATCTGTAGAACCTATACATCACCATTCTTTTGTAGTTCATGGGTGAAGAAGAATTTTGGTAAAATGTGTTTTGTTCTATCACCCTTGATGTATCCTTCCTTGAGCTGTGCAATGCATGCTGTATTATCCTCATACATAACTGTTGGAGCTTCTTTCTCTATAGATATGCCACAATCTTCTCGTATATGTTGAATACGGACCTTAACCATACACATTCACGACTAGCTTCGTGGATAGCTAAAATCTCTGCATGGTTGGAAGAAGTGGCTGCAATGGTTTGCTTCATGGAACGCCAAGAAATGGCAGTACCACCACTTGTGAACACATATCCTGTTTGTGATCGAGCATTATGGGGATCAGACAAATACCCTGCATCTGCAAAACCAATTAAGTCTTCTTTGGGTTGGTTAGAAAAGAATAAACCCATATCTTTCGTTCCTTGGAGGTAACGAAGTACATGTTTTATTCCATTCCAATGCCTTCGAGTTGGACATGAGCTAAACCTTGCTAGCAAGTTCACAGGAAATGATATGTCAGGTCTCGTATGGCTAGCAAGATACATCAATGCCCCTATTGCACTTAAGTATGGTACTTCAGGACCAAGGATTTCTTCATTGATTTCTCGAGGACGGAATGGGTCTTTATCAACATCAAGTGATCTTACAACCATTGGGCTACTCAACGGATGTGCTTGATCCAAATAAAACCTTTTTAACACCTTTTCGTATATGTTGTTTGATGCACAAGGATTCCATTCTTTAGATGCTCAATTTGTAGCCCCAAGCAAAATTTTGTCTTTCCAAGATCTTTCATCTCAAATTCTTTCTTCAAATATTCCACTGTGTGTGAAATTTCTTTAGGGGTCCCAATAATATTTAAATCATCAACATACACTGCAATTATTAAAAATCCCGCCCGAAATCTCTTTATAAAAATGCATGGACTGATAGGGTCATTCTTATAGCCTTCACTTAATAAGTACTCACTGAGGCGATTATACCACATACGCCCTGATTGCTTCAATCCATAAAGAGATCTGTTTAATTTTATGCAGTAATGTTCTCGAGAATTAGAATTTGCTGCTTCTGGCAGTTTAAATCCTTCTGGGACTTTCATATAAATGTCATTGTCCAGTGGCCCATATAAGTAGGCTGTGACTACATCCATTAAACGTAAATCAAGTCCTTCTCTTATTGCCAGACTGATAAGAAATCTGAAAGTAGTTGCGTCCACCACAGGGGAGTATGTTTCTTCATAATCAATTCCAGGTCTTTGTGAGAATCCTTGTGCAACTAAACGTGCTTTGTATCTCACAATTTCACCATCTTCATTCTTCTTTCGCACAAAGACCCATTTATGTCCCACTGGTTTTACACCTTTAGGTGTACGGACTACTGGTCCAAAGGCTTCTCTCTTTGCAAGAGATTTTAATTCTGCCTCAATTGCTTCCTTCCATTTTGGCCAATCATCCTTTGTGCACACTCTTCAATAGACTTTGGTTCATGATCCTCATTTTCTTCCATAACATCAACTGCTACATTGCATGCAAAAATTTCATCGACGTCGATTTGATTTCGGTTCCATTTTATTCCAGACATGACATAATCAGTTGAGATCTCTTCATTGTCAGGTACCTGAATTTCTTCCTTTGCCATGTCTAAAGTCTCTCCTGAGATCCTTCAAAATTCTTTGTTTCCTCGGTCTGGCCATTATCAATTCCTGCTCCTTTTCTTTTCCGAGGATTCTTATCTTTGGAACCAATAGGTCTACCACGCTTCAGGCGTGCTGTAGACTCACTAGCAGTTTGATGTTTTCCTTCTGGGACATCAATTTTGATTGGAGCATTCACAGCTGGTATATGCGACTTGGTTACTCTATTTGGTCGTCATAAATGCGTCTGGCAATCGATTTGCTAATGAAATATCTTTTGGACTTCTAATTCACATTGTTTATTACGAGGATCAAGATGAGATGATAATAATAATTCATTCCAACTGATTTCCTTTTCCAGCTGTTTATTCTCTCCCCCTAATGTTGGAAAAACTGACTCATTAAAGTGACAGTCTGCAAATCGATCCTTAAATAGATTCCCTGTGGATGGCTCTAGATATTTAATTATTGATGGAGATTCATATCCAACATATATTCCTAACCTCCTTTGAGGACCCATCTTAGAACGATGTGGTGGAGCAATTGGAACATATACACACATCCAAAACTTTTAGATGGGAAATATTTGGTTCCTGACCAAAAACCAATTGTGATGGGGAGAACTTTTGATTACTCGTTGGCCTGATGCGAATTAATGCTGCTGCATGTAATATAGCATGTCCCCAAGCAGAGATTGGGAGTTTGGACTTCATAAGTAGTGGTCTAGCAATCAACTGGAGACGCTTTATTAATGATTCAGCTAGACCATTTTGTGTGTGAACATGTGCTACAGGATGTTCAACACTTATCCAATAGACATGCAATAATCATCAAAGGCTTGAGAAGTGAATTCACCAGCATTATCAAGGCGGATTGCCTTCATAGGGAAATTGGAAAATGTGCTCGTAATCTAATAATTGAGCAAGTAGTCTCGCAAACGCCAGGTTGGAGTTGATAACAAGGATACATGTGACCATCTACTCGATGCGTCAATTAAAACCATAAAATATCTAAATGTTCCACATGGTGGGTGAATTGGCCCACAAATATCTCCCTGTATACGTTCCAAAAAATTGATAGATTCAAAATCTATTTTGGTTGGTGAAGGTCGTATTATCAACTTGCCTTGTGAGCAAGCAGCACATGAGAAATCATTAGGAAGAATCTTCTGGTTCTTCAATGAATGTCCACATGAATTTTCAATTATTTTCGCATCATTATTGAACCAGGGTGGCCCAACCGGTCATGCCAAATAGTGAAATTATCTGCAAACTTCCTGTTTACTATGGCATATGTTTCAATTGTATTGATTTTAGTATAGTACAGACCAGTGGAAAATGCAGGTAATTTCTCCAAAATATTCTTAGTGCCTTGGGTAATACTCGTGATATGAAGGTATTCAACATTTCCTTCACTTATTGTCTCAATATGATATCCATTATGGCGAATATCTTTAAAGCTCAATAAATTTCTTTGAGATTTGGGAGAATATAGTGCATCAATGATTTCAAATTTCGTTCCCATAGGCAATAATATATTTGCTCTTCCGGAGCCTTCAATTATCTTTGTACTACCTGATATAGTACTCACACTAGTTTCTTTCATTGTCAAATAAGAGAAATATCTCTTGCTTTTTAGTATGGTATGAGTAGTTGCACTGTCTGCTAGGCATAAATCTTCACCATTCATTGCTAACTGAACTTGAGGGGTATTCATATTCTTCAAATAAATGAAATAACAATAACCAAAATTTAATAATGTCATATAAAATCATAGTACTAACAAATAAAATCTAAAATAAATAACATAATCCAAACAAAAATCCATAGTAATAACTTAATAAATGAAACCGAAGTTTTATTCTTTAAATGACCATAATCGAATCTAAGGATTAGTTACTCCCTTTAGGGGTGGTGAAGAAATCAGCAACTTCCAGGTGAGTTGTATTGCCACAATCAAAGTCACCTTCGCCATCTTCGTACACAAGATTTGTTTCTATTTTCTTTCCCTTTTGCTTCAATGATTGTTGATAGAGGTCAACCAAGTGTTTTGGTGTACGACACGTACGAGACCAATGACCTTTTCCTCCACATCTGTAACATACATTGGTCACGTTCTCATTTTTATCTTTCTCTTGTTTGTTATCATCTTTATTATCCCTCTTCTGGTGGGAATATGAATTCTTGAAAGAACCACCTCGGCCTCGACCTCGACCATATCCGTATCCACGTCGACGACCTTGACCATGTCCATATCCACGTCCACGTCCACGACCACTATTGCTGGCCTGATATTTTTCTTTCCCATCGCTTCAGGGAATGGAGCAGAACCAGTTGGACGTGATTCATGATTTTTCATTAGTAGCTCATTATTTTGCTCAGCCACAAGGAGACAAGATATAAGTTCAGAATATTTCTTAAATTCCTTTTCACGGTATTGTGTCTACAGGACAACATTATTCGCATGAAAGGTAGTGTATGTTTTCTCTAGCATTTCTGCATCAATGATTTTCTCTCCACATAATTTCAACTGTGAAGTAATTCTGAACATAGCTGAGTTATATTCACTTATAGACTTAAAGTCTTGTAGTCTTAAATGTAACCAATCATAACGAGCTTTGGGTAGTATTACAGTTTTCTGGTGGTCATACCTTTCCTTTAGATTCCTCCAAAGGACTTGTGGATCTTTCACAGTCAAGTACTCAATCTTAAGACCCTCATGGAGGTGGTGGCGAAGAAATATCATAGCCTTAGCTTTGTTTTGACTTGTTGCTTTATTTCCTTCTTTGATTGTATCACCAAGGTCTTTTGCATCTAGGTGAATTTCAGCATCTAGCACCCAAGACAAATAGTTCTTTCCAGTAATATCAAGGGCCGCAAATTCAAGTTTTGTAAGGTTCGACATAGTTCACTATATACAAGTGAATATTGCAAAATTAGGACTTCATATCAAATTATAATTCAATATTGTAGTTTAAGGAATTCATATAGTAGGGAATGTAAGAATATAATTCGAATAAATAATGTTCCTATAGTATTAAAATACATCCAGTATAATATGATACATGCTTTAGACGCAGGAATAAAACAAAAAAAAACAAATAGTAACCAAACTGACGAGGCTTTCATATGCAAAATCAAGTCTAATATAATTCCAGACAAGTTGTAATTTAATAACAAACAAGCAAAATAAATTTTCTTTGCTAAGTTTATGAGTTGTCACATGTATTACTAAGCAAATTCCTACTGTCCTACATGTATCACACGAAGCACCGCAACAAAATACTACAATAAGTCAAACCAAGTTGACATCACAGTGGCAAACACATGACAGTAAGAAGCAAAGGCAATCACTCTTTTGTATCTATGGTGTTGATGATTTTACATAATTAAAAAAAGTTAAAGTAATGTTAGTGTTATATGCTGCTGTTGCACATTAATCATATAAAGGAAAAAAAAATCATAGACAAATTCAAGTGATGTATGCTCGGTGTTATATCAATATGAATAATCATCAAGCATCAAACGATGGTGGGAATTCAAGAAAAAAAACGTATTGCGTGTGTTACACCACGGAAATCTAAATCAATAGCAGGCCTACCAAAAGTGACAAAATAATTAACTTTGTTTTGTTTTGAAGCGAAAAAAAAAATTCAAAGAAATAACACGAGACATAGGGTGCGTTACATTGCATTCACAAAAGTCGAAATTGGGTTGCAAACCTCGATGACAGATGATTTCCTTGGTTTCTTGTTTGCTCAGTCGGCTAGGGTTTGGTGCTGATAACGTGTTGTAAATAAACTGAAGAGAGAAGAGAGAAGAGAGAATCGTATTGTATATCTTATTCCATGTAGTCCGGGGTATATATATATAATACAATAGTTAAGGTTTGCTTGGAGAACAAAACCCTAGAATATCCCGGATATACTAACGGGGGTATAATGGGCATCCATATTATATTTCATAACAAATTTTGAATTTTTTTTTCTAATATACTTTTTTTTGGAGTTACATCACTTTTTCATTAGAGTTACATCACTTATTCATAAGAGTTATAGCGCGTAAATATCATTCTCATTTCTCATGTAAGTATGCATTCTCATGTGAACTCACTTCTATATATATATATATATATATATATATATATATATATATATATATATATCACATTATATATCACTTATACTTTGAAATTATATTCATTACCCATCATCAAAGTAAATGTTATCCTCTCTTAAGACAATCTTAAAACTCGCATTCTTCAACAGATCATTGACACTTTGCACTTGCTCCTCAGATATAACGATAGCATCATGATCATGAACCAAAAGCATACCAAGAATTTTCGCTAATACGGAATTTTTATCCAGGGTTTTATCATAAGTCGGAAGCTCTTTGAACATGATTTATAGAAGGGCAAATGCAAGTTGTTTTGGGTCATATGAGAGAATATGTGGCTCTCCACTACCCATGTTTCGGGGCGGTGAGTAACATGAGTTTCGAGGGACACATGAGTTTCGGAGGGCTCCACCTGGGGATGAGTAACATGAGTTTCGGGGGGCTCCGCATGTCGTGTTCGTACTCTTTGAGCTTTTGTGGTTGCCCTTGGCACCCTTGTCTCATGGTATGCTCCACTTTGAGGTCTTTTTGTGGTTGCCTTTGGCACCCTTGTATCATGGTATGCTCAACTTTGAGGTCTTGTTCTATGGGTTGTTTTTGTCGCAGCATTCATTGCATCATCATCACCAAAATCATTATTATTATCATAACCAAAATCATTATTATTATGATCCTCATACTCACGGTCTAGCACAATATCCACATCATGTTTGAGGTGGATTGTTTGGCTGATCAGTAGTTGTGCGATCATCATATCCATGTTGAATCCGGTTACCAAATTGATCATTGACTGTTGGATTATGCTGAATTTGGTTACCAGATTGATCATTGACTGCTGGATTTTGCTGTGACTCAGGTTCTTGTGTTTTCTTTCTCTTTGGTGTACCTTTCAACTTCACAATGTACAATGCGAATGTTTGCTTCTTTTTTCCACCCAACTCTAAGAAATAAAAAGAAAAAAAAATAATTAAGTACGGCCGAATAAAGAAAAATTAGGAAAATAATGAACAACTCGTAGAATATATATCGATCTTATTGAAGTAAAAACTTATATTTTCTAACTATGCATAACAAATAGGGAGATATTCCCATGAACGACAACAATAGATGAATGAACTGATGTGTCTTTTTTGTAACATTAAAAAATTTGTTTGATTGACATGCACCAACAAACTTAAGTAGAGCATAGAGATATAATAACCATTGTGAAATACCTTGCTTGTCGATCATTTAAAGTAATATTTAATTACGACCTTCATATATATTCTTGACGAAGCTTGTGAAACACTAAAGAATACAATGATTTTTAATTTGTGGATTATACATTGTAAGTTAGGTGAGTGAGAAAACAAAAAAAATGAAAAACGCTAGAAAGAAGGTTTAAAACAAAGTTTGAATTATACACCTCTTTTTTTGGAAGTTCCATTAATAGAAATTCGCTTTACAAACATTATGCACAAGAAAGATCATATATCGAAAGAGGTAGGATAAGGTCATAAGTATGTTTGCTCTTATCACAGAAAAATATTCTAGACCAACAACTGTTTATGTTTTGGTCTGACCGAAAAACAACATTTAAAATCTTGGATCTAATTAGGGCCATAATAAGTAGGTTCGCCCTCATGCCTCCAAAATCTCAAAAACAGTGTTGAGATTACCTAGGCGTTTTTGGATACCAAGTGTTATGAAAGCTAGCAAAATTATGAATTGGGTAAGTACCCCATTGGAAATTTGCTCATCATCTTTGAGCAAAGAGTAAATGTCCTTCAAATCGCATCGTTCTAGATTCATCCTATAAAACAAACGACTCAATTGATCTGAATTATTGGTACAGTTAAACTCTTCCAAATTAAAAGGACCAATAAGTGCAAATATATAGTCTCAAGTCTTAACACTATAATAATCACTTACCTGCTTGATCTTAAAAAAAATTGTACAGCCTGTGCTTTATCAGACCCGTCATGTTCAACATACTTTTTCTGGAACTCATCCAAATAGTCTATCATGTCTTTATAGGCTTCTGTTCTTTTAATGCTGCTTTTATATTTGTCAATAAGATCAAACCTGAAGAACAAAATGTCGATCTTAGTATGGTATTATATACATACATATATATATATATATATATATATATACATATATATATATATATATACATATATATTAATATACATATATATATATATACATATATATATATATATACATATATATATATATATATAATATATATATATATATACATACATATATATATATATACATCATATATATATATATATACATAATAAAATATTTAAATATATAAATAATACAAATATATATACATATATATATATATATATATATATATATATATCTCTATTATATAAGCCAAGGGAGGAGGTGTGGTGTCCTCTTTTGAAGTGACTAAAATAGCCGTGATGATCTAATTAATGGGAATGAAAAAAATTACAAAAGCAAATCATTTAAAAATTCTCATTCCAACTATCCATTTAAAACAAGTTTAAAATGGTATTTGCATCAAATACTTCAATCAAAAATTAAATGGACAAAATATTTATACCTTATAAAAAAGATGGCATACATAACGTGCGAATTTTTTCCTTGAATAATGCAAAAGTGGGTTTTAATTCCCAAAATATGCCCAAAAAGATAAAAATTTTCTGCGTACTGTTCACGTAGGACGGCACGCGAGAATTTTTTTTTTTATTTTTTTTGCCCACCAAAACCGCTACTCACAGTAGCGGTTTATTTTAAAATGAATCGCTACTTTAAGTAGCGGTTTATAAACATAAAACGCTATCTCAAGTAGCGGTTTATATATATAAACCGCTATTCTGAGTAGCGGTTTTCCTTGGCAAAATATTGCAAGCACATATCAAACTCTGGAGTTAGGGATTTAAGTAAACCGCTACTTGATTAATGAACAACTACTTGAAGTAGCGGTTTACAAAACAAAACAAAACAAAAAATATTTTTTTTTGTAAACCGCTACTTCAATTAGCGGTTTTACTTAAGTAGAAAAAAAAAAATTTATCGCGTGCTATCCTACGTGGACGGTACGCAGGGAATTTTTATTTTTTTGGGAATATTTTGGGAATTAAAACCCACTTTTGCATTATTCAAGGAAAAAATTCCAGAACGTGCACATGAAAAGTCTGAACATTCACTACCTTTGATACTCTTTAATTCAGTTAAACCAACTCATTATTTTTGTTCTTTCTGTTCAATATTCATTCACAAAAAATTAATTTTAACAATCACTCACAACCTTTTTAATTTTTTACATTAGCGAATCAATATATCTAAATTCATCTAACTGTTGAATTTTTCACATTTAAGTTTAATCATAAATAAAATACGAATGGAGTATCTAATGAAATAACAAATTTTGAAATTAACGCACGCATCGCGTGCATATGAAGGCTAGTATATATATAAGGGAAGGGGGGAGCAATGGTGTCCTCTTTTGAAACGCCTATTTTGCCCCCCTTCCTTTTCTGAATCACTAAAGGAATGTCAATCAAAATCGGCACTCAAAGAAAACTACCGAAAATAAATTTACAACACTCACTCATAAATCACTTAAAAGAAGAAACTTTACGATTCACCCATACAATTGAGAAAATCACGTTATAAAAATCATGCAAATCACTCAAATAATCAGGAAACTTTATTAAAACTTAAAATACATACAAACTAAAACTAGCTAATAACCTAGAACGTCAATACATACAAAAACATTTACAAAAATTTACTTACAAATCACTATTCTCAATTAATGGTGGGTCATGATAAAAAATAGAGGTGTATTTGTAGTGAAATCAAAATTTAGAATTTAGACAAGGAAAAAAATTATTTACTTTTTTTTATAGTGTTTCCTATATATAATGAAACTTTTACATATATTTGGACCTATTTTTTTATATTATATAATAGCGATTAATTATCAAGGTAAAAAGATTTATGTAAAATTGTCATTCAAGAATTAAAGTACAACATATCTCTATTATATAAGGGAAGAGGGGAGCTATGGTGTCCCCGAATGAAGAGACTATGTTACCTCCTTCCTATTCTAAATTACAAATTCACTTACAAATCAAAGGAGGCTTCAACCAAAAATATCAAAAGTATAATATCACTACCAAGTTAACTAAAATCATAAAATTGCATAATTTACGTTATGTAAATCACTAAAATGAGGAAACTTTACAAAAAGTTAAAAATTCACTTACAAACTACAACCTATGAAACAATTGACTTGAAATCAAAGTGTCTACTTTCTTTACACTTTATGAAGTACTGTACTTAATTCAAAAATCAACTAGAAAATTATAATATTAGAAATCATAAATAAATTCATTAAAATTTCTATTTTGTTCATAGAATCTAACTTTGAAAAGTAAAAAAAACAAAACAAAACAAAACAAAAAGAATGGCGAGAGACTTAAGTGACAGAAACTAAACCAATCAAATTTTGCAACTAAAAACAATTATATTTCATATGTCTAATGTTCAAATTTTGACTTTTATGTAGAAGAAAATCGAGTTTCTGTTTCGAAAAAAATTCAAGCACGCATCGCGTGCAAAAAATTCTAGTATATATAGGGGCAAGATCACATGAGAATGCTTCTTACATGAGAAATGAGAATGAATCTCAACCACACGATTAGATTAGAGTTACAACACTTGTTCATTAAAGTTATACCCAGGTAAAAAAATTTAGAGCCAAAAAAAAAAGTTTGAATTTTGAATTTTTGTTTCTAATATACTTTTTTTTGGAGTTACATCACTTTTTCATTAGAGTTACATCACTTATTCATAAGAGTTATATTGGATAATATTATATGTAAAGGGATAATATTATATTGTAAAGGGTAGAAAGGTACTTTCATAGTTATAGGTCTGTATTATAAACACTATATATATTGAATGCCAGGTTAACCTACAACAGGTTAACACATTATTTTCCCACACTTGTACATGGTATCAGAGCCCAGGATTTCCTTAAGAATTTTTTTTTCCTCATTTTTTTTTCCACGTGAGAGACTTCAATTTTATTTTTTTTTCCTCACCTTTTTCCACGTGAGAGAATTCTCATTATTTTTTTTTACCCTTCTCTTTCACGTCTTCTTTCTTCTTGGGCATGGATTACCCCACACAAACTTCCGCTGCCACTGCTGCCATGTCGCAGCCCCCCTTTCCCAATAACTTTTGATGATTTGCGTCCCAAGTTACTACTGCATGAACAAAGATTGAAATCTTCTAAGGATGCATCTGATCCCTCCTCCCATCATGCCTTACTTGCCGTTAAATCTACTAGTACTGGTTCACCTTCCTCCTCCCAGAATAATTCTGGAGGGAGAAATCGGGGCAGGAATAACAGAAACAGAGGTGGTAATAATACTCGTGGGGGCAACAATGCTCGGAATAATAATGGTTGGCATGGTGGACACAATAATAATCGTGGCTCTGGAGGAAACAATAACAACAATGGTAATCGGGGACGCTCAAATGGTATAAGTAAATTTTCTAACTTGTCATCCTATAGTATGCCTTGCCTAGATTATATTGTTAATAATTTGTCGTCTGCAGGGAGTAATTCATCAAACAGTAACAATGTTATCTCTACCCCTACTTCCGATACATGTGGTTTGTGTTGGTTTCCAGGTCACCAAGCTGCTTATTGTCCCCAGCGTTTCAATCATAACTTTGTTCCCTCCTCCTCAGAAAGTGTCACTCGAGCCTTAGCTGCACTGTCTGTTGGTGGTGAATCTAATGACTCAGTCTGGTACCCGGATTTGGGAGCTGCATCCCACATGACTCCTCAGGATGGTACGTTCTCTATTAAACTCCTTATACTGGGTCTAGTTCTGTTGTAGTTGGTAATGGTACCTTACTCCTAATTAAAAGTACTGGAAATTTAACTTTAAACACCGCAAGTCATCCCCTCCGTTTAACATCTGTCTGTCATGTCCCTAATTTAAAACATAATTTATTATCAGTTAACAAGTTGTGTCATGAAAATGATTGTGTGGTGAGTTTTGATAAAAATTCTGTTTATGTCAAGGACCAGATAACGGGGGAAGTTCTGCTTCAGGGAACCAGTAAACAAGGTGTCTACCCTCTTCAGCCTAGCATTGTCCCTCCTGAGCCTTCAGTTCCTGCTTTCCTAGCCACTAAGGAGTCGGGTGCCATGTGGCATGCTCGTCTGGGTCATACATCTTCTAGCATTATAGGAAATTTATGTTCAAATAAATACATCACATGTACTTCTAAATTTCATGATGATTATGTAGGATGTAAGTTAGGGAAAATACATCGTTTACCTTTTGATTCTGTTGAACATATTTCTACATATCCATTAGATAAAATTCATAGTGATCTTTGGCAATCTCCTGTTTTGTCAAATCAATTATTTCGATATTATGTTGTGTTTGTTGATGATTTTTCGCGCTATTCCTGGATATATCCTTTACGTCGAAAATCGGAAGCTTATTCAAAATTTCTTATGTTTCAAAAGATGGTTGAAAATCTTTTTAATTGCAAAATTAAAATATTTCAAAGTGATGGAGGAAGGGAATTTGACAATTCTCCTCTTCTACAACATTTTTCTGACAATGGTATTATTTTTCAAAAATCTTGCCCCCATACTCCAGCTCAAAACGGTGTTGCAGAACGCAAACATCATCATATCATTGAAATGGCTCGTACTATGATTATTCATTCTGACTTTCCTGCGGAATTTTGGGTTGATGCATCATATACTGCCACTTACACTATCAATAGATTACCCAGCTCGGTTTTAGGGGGTGTTTCACCTTTTGAAAAATTATTTCATCGTCCTCCTTACTATCAATTTTTGAAAACATTTGGATGTGAATGCTTTCCTTTGTTCCTGAACTCTCAAAATCACAAACTGCAACCTAAATCTAAAACTTGTGTTTTTATTGGATATGCATAGGGGTGAAAGTTATTCGGATAAAATCCAAAATCCAATCGAATCCAATCCGAATTAGTAATTCGGATCGGATTCAAAATGTGTTCGGATTGGATTCGGATTACAAATTTTTGAAAATTTGGATTTTCGGATCGGATTGGATTGAGGGTAATTGGATCCAAAAATTCAATATAACCAAATAGTAATATGCCTTGTATTATGCATCTTGATTGGGCTTAAGTGCTTAACTAATTTTTTTCTAAAAAGAAGCATAGTCCATAGCCTAGTAGGGGTAGCACTTCCACCCTTCCCCTAGAACCCTAACAACACTTAATTCCTCATTTCCTAAATCTACTAGGTTGCCGTTGTGCTTGATTTATTTCATCGAGAAACTAGAATTTTAAAAAAATCGGATTTTCGGATCGGATCCAATTTAAAGTACGAGAATTCGGATTGGATTGGATCGAATTCAAACTCTAATTGGTTTGGATTCGGATTGGTAAATTAAAATCCAAATTTTGTTCGGATCGGATTGGATTAGGCCTTAATCCAAACCGTACACCGAACTTTCACCCCTAGATATGCATTGGAATATAAAGGGTATTGATGTTTTGATCCTACTACCAAGAAAGTCTACACTAGTCGTCATGTCTTGTTTCATGAACATAAATTCCCATATCGTGCTTTGATTGGTGCTCATTCATCTGTGCCTTATACCTCTCCCATGGTTCTGACTAGTGATTGGTCACCCACAAATGTCTCGAGTGTGTCTTCCGAGTCTCCTCTCTCCACTCGTGTGCTTTCGTCCGCTAGCCCGTCCCCCTACCCTCGTGTCTCGGCTGCTGGGCGCACGACCAGCTCTGCGCTTGCTGGCAGCAGCTATGCTGTGCCCGCTGGTCCGCTCTCCCTCCCAGTCAGCTCGTCAGTAACCCCGCCCAGCTCTGCTTGGCCTTCCCCTTCTCCTTCGGGTGCTGCCTTCGTCGGCCCCTCGCCCGCTGACTCGCCAGTGCGAGCTGGTCCAGCAGCCTCGCCAACTCGCACTCATGTGCTTTCTCCCCAGTCCGCCTCGTCTCCCCCCGACGATGGTCCTCCCTCGTCGTCTAGTCTCATACCTGCTCCATCCGCCTCGTCTGCCCATGACAATGTTCCTCCATCGTCGTCTTGTGTCACCCCTCCTCCCTCGTCTTCTGTTGTTAATCACCATCCCATGGTCACCCGGTTAAAAGTTGGTGTGTCTAAGCCTCGTGTCTTAATGAACTTAAACACTGAAATTGTCGAGTCTGAACCTACTAATTTTAAACAAGCTTCTAAAGACTCACGTTGGCGTCAAGCTATGTTAGATGAATATAATGCTTTGATTAAAAATGACACATGGGAGTTGGTACCTCGCGACTATGATAAGAATTTACTTGGTTGTAAGTGGGTCTACAAGATTAAATATCATTCTGATGGTTCTGTGGAGCGGTTCAAAGCCAGACTTGTTGTTTTTGGCAATCACCAGCAGACAGGTATTGATTACTTTGAAACCTTTAGTCGTGTTGTTAAACCTACTACTGTTCGCTTGGTTCTTACTATTGTTGTTTCTCTAAAATGGTCTATTCGTCAGTTAGATGTCAAAAATGCTTTTCTTCATGGTTTTCTTAATGAAGAGGTTTATATGCGTCAACCTCCTGGTTTTATTCATCCATCTAAACCTACTCATATTTGTCGTCTCAGAAAGTCCATTTATGGTTTAAAACAGGCACCTAGGGCCTGGTTCTCAAGGTTTAGCAACTTTCTTTTATCTATTGGTTTCAAGTGCAGCAGTTGTGACACTTCTATGTTCACTCTCAAATTTCGTGGTCATCTCATTATTCTCTTATTATATGTTGATGACATTGTCCTTACTGGTAGTAGTCCTCCTCTTGTTGCCCAATTCATCTCTGTCCTTTCTTCTCAATTTGCTATGAAGGATTTAGGGGATCTCCATTATTTCTTAGGTGTGCAGGTTGTGCGTACTCCCTCTGGTTTATTTTTGTCTCAACATAAGTATGTTTCTGATTTACTTCGTAAATTCCATCTGCATACTGTTAAACCAGTTACCACTCCTGTTGTCTCTAGAGTAACATTGTCTCTGCTTGATGGAGAACTTCTTGCTGATCCCACAGATTATCGAAGTATGGTTGGTGCATTGCCGTACTTAACTATGACTCGTCCTGATATTGCTTATGCTGTTAATATGGTGTCCCAGTTTATGCATGCTCCTCGTACTACTCACCTTCATGCTGTGAAAAGAATTTTCAGATATCTGCGGGGCACTTTGGATTATGGGTTGTATTTATACAGCAGTAGCTCTCCTACTATTATTATTGCCTATTCTGATGCAGATTGGGCAGGATGTCCTGACACACGGCGTTCTACTACTGGCTATGCTGTTTTTCTTGGGAAGAATTTAATTTCCTGGCGTTCTAAAAAGCAACCTACTGTCTCCAAATCCTCCACTGAAGCTGAATACAGGGCAGTTGCCTACACAGCTGCAGAAACTATTTGGCTCAAGCAACTTCTTGCTGACATTGGCCATTTTCTCCGTCGTCCTGTGATTGTCTATTGCGACAATGTCTCTGCTACTTATCTCACTGCTAATCCAGTTCATCATGATCGTAGCAAACATATCGATGTTGACTATCACTTTGTTCGAGAAATGGTTGCCAAGGGAGGTCTTATTGTTCGACATGTTCCTGCACAGTCTCAGGTTGCAGACATCTTTACTAAAGGCCTATCTACTGACTTGTTTACTAAACATCGTACCAATCTATCCGTTGTTTCACCCCGTAAAGCTTGAGGGGGTGTATTGGATAATATTATATGTAAAGGGATAATATTATATTGTAAACGGTAGAAAGGTACTTTCATAGTCATAGGTCTGTATTATAAACACTATATATATTAAATGTCAGGTTAACCTACAACAGGTTAACACATTATTTTCCCACACTTGTACAAGTTATAGCACGTAAATATTATTCTCATTTCTCATGTAAATATGCATTCTCATGTGAACTCACTTTTATATATATATATATATATATATATATATATATATATATATATATCACTTATACTTTGAAATTATATTCATTACCCATCATCAAAGTAAATGTTATCCTCTCTTAAGACAATCTTAAAACTCGCATTCTTCAACAGATCATTGACACTTTGCACTTGCTCCTCAGATATAACGATAGCATCATGATCATGAACCAAAAGCATACCAAGAATTTTCGCTAATACGGAATTTCTATCCAGGGGTTTATCATAAGTCGGAAGCTCTTTGAACATGATTTATAGAAGGGCAAATGCAAGTTGTTTTGGGTCATATGAGAGAATATGTGGCTCTTCACTACCCATGTTTCGGGGCGGTGAGTAACATGAGTTTCGAGGGGCACATGAGTTTCGGAGGGCTCCACCTGGGGATGAGTAACATGAGTTTCGGGGGGCTCCGCATGTCGTGTTCGTACTCTTTGAGCTTTTGTGGTTGCCCTTGGCACCCTTGTCTCATGGTATGCTCCACTTTGAGGTCTTTTTGTGGTTGCCTTTGGCACCCTTGTCTCATGGTATGCTCCACTTTGAGGTCTTGTTCTATGGGTTGTTTTTGTCGCAGCATTCATTGCATCATCATCACCAAAATCATTATTATTATCATAACCAAAATCATTATTATTATGATCCTCATACTCACGGTCTAGCACAATATCCACATCATGTTGAGGTGGATTGTTTGGCTGATCAGTAGTTGTGCGATCATCATATCCATGTTGAATCCGGTTACCAAATTGATCATTGACTGTTGGATTATGCTGAATTTGGTTACCAGATTGATCATTGACTGCTGGATTTTGCTGTGACTCAGATTCTTGTGTTTTCTTTCTCTTTGGTGTATCTTTCAACTTCACAATGTACAATGCGAATGTTTGCTTCTTTTTTCCACCCAACTCTAAGAAATAAAAAGAAAAAAAAATAATTAAGTACGGCCGAACAAAGAAAAATTAGGAAATTAATAAAGAACAACTCGTAGAATATATATCGATCTTATTGAAGTAAAAACTTATATTTTCTAACTATGCATAACAAATAGGGAGATATTCCCATGAACGACAACAATAGATGAATGAACTGATGTGTCTTTTTTGTAACATTAAAAATTTGTTTGATTGACATGCACCAACAAACTTAAGTAGAGCATAGAGATATAATAACCATTGTGAAATACCTTGCTTGTCGATCATTTAAAGTAATATTTAATTACGACCTTCATATATATTCTTGATGAAGCTTGTGAAACACTAAAGAATAAAATGATTTTTAATTTGTGGATTGTACATTGTAAGTTAGGTGAGTGAGAAAACAAAAAAAATGAAAAACGCTAGAAAGAAGGTTTAAACCAAAGTTTGAATTATACACCTCTTTTATTGGAAGTTCCATTAATAGAAATTCGCTTTACAAACATTATGCACAAGAAAGCTCATATATCGAAAGAGGTAGGATAAGGTCATAAGTATGTTTGCTCTTATCACAGAAAAATATTCTAGACCAAACAACTGTTTATTTTTTGGTCTGGACCGAAAAATCAAACATTTAAAATCTTGGATCTAATTAGAGCCATTATAAGTAGGTTCGCCCTCATGCCTCCAAAATCTCAGAAACAGTGTTGAGATTACCTTGGCGTTTTTGGATACCAAGTGTTATGAACATCTGATTGAATGCGTCAACATATCGCTCCTTTTCTTCTCTAGTAAGGTGTTTGTGTTTTCTATTGAATAGCTTGAGTTTTTGAGCAAGTTCTTCGTTCTTCTTTTTGCTGTAATTTGTTTTACATCGCACCGAACAATCTTCTCTCTACTGTTTTTTTAAGTGAACAACCACATTTCACTATATTGAGAATTATGTAAGCAAGCTAATAACAGTATAAGAACGATGGTGATGGTGAATATGAGAAGATGGTGATGATCGGTGAATTTAAGGCATGTTCTCCTCAACTTATCTTCAGTTCAATTTAGTTAAGTTTAGGTCAACTCAGTTCAATTCAGTTCAGTTTAGTTCAGTTTAGTTCAATTCAGCTTAGCTCCATTCTTGTATAACCATTTTGTTAAACATTATTATTATGTTGGTCTAATTTATTTTACTAATTACTCTTATTATTATCATTATTTATTTTTATATCATTATTATTAAGTATTCTTTTTTTTTTTATTATTATTCTTATTATTTCTATATATTATTTTGTTTATTATAGCTTTACTCATTATTATTAGGAGGAACATGGTTTAGGTCAAAAGCACAAATAAACCCATTTTTTTTTTACCCATAAACCATTCAAATCGCGTCAAAATGGTTTATGATTCAATTTTGCACGGTCTGACTTAATCATTATTTTTATTACTAAATATTATTAAATCTAATTATTAAAATAGTAATATTAATTTACTTCTTAGATATTATTGTTATTATATAATCATCATCAAGTATTAATATAATAATTTTAAATAATTATAATTAATTATTATTTTAATTATTATTAATTTATGATTATTAATATTGTTTATTTTTAACTATCATTTAAAAATATCCAAAATTCTATTATTATTCATTATTATTACATATCATTATAATAATTATTTAATATTTATATTATTATTGTTTAAATATTATTTAAATATTTGTTACATTCAATTTAATTCAATTCAGTTTAATCCAATTTAATTTAGTTTAGTTCAGTTTATTTCAATTCGGTTAAGTTCAGTTTAGCTCAGCTCAGTTCATTTTAGTTCAGTTTAGTTGTTTTATACCGAAAAGTACAGGCCCATAGAAGGTGGTGAATATGAGAAGATGGTGTGATGATTTATCTTGGCATATATATAACTTAACGTTCATAAAATCTTGACATATAAAATCTGGTGAATATACAATATAATAAAATCTTAACGTTTATAAAATTTTGGCATATATACAGAAACTTAACGTTCATAAAATCATAGGCATATATTTTTGGGTGAATAACATAACAACGTTTATTAGAGAGAAAAATCTTGGCATATATTTTTGAATTAGTGTTCAAAATTTTTTATGCTATTTTTGAATTAGCCGGGTGTACACTCTAATTTCCGCCTAATTCCCATCTATAGAAAACCATCTCATGCATGCCTTTCAACTTTCACCATTCTAATTGGATCGAATACTCCCTTTTGACTATAATTTGGAAAATTAGTAAATTAAGGGTTAGAGCTTATATGTTTTGGCTCACAAGCTTTTCTTTTATAATGGGTTTGCATCTTTTTTTTGGGTAATTTATGGCTGAAAATTTCGGTAATGTTGTTCAAATCTTTGATGTAAATTTTAGTTTTTACGTTTGAAAAATGCAATTATAAATTGATCCTTTACTTTGTTTTGAATTACATGCTTGAATTCGTTTATTCTACTTTTGGCCTTATTTGTTTAATTTTATTGCTTTTTATAATGAGTTTTTCCAAAACGCTACTCAAAATTTGAGTTTTTGGATTGCTCTTTGTTAATGTCAAGTTCGAATTTTGGGTTGTTGAAACATATGTGATTTCTTGGTTTGGAAGTAGGATCAGTACATCGTTTCCGACAAACCGTCAGTTGGGATCTTCAATGATAAGGCTTCCAAGGTATCCTTTGTACGCTTTTATTTCTGAACTTCTATACATCGCCCCACAATTACTTAAAATCGCCCAAAAAAAAATGAAATTACACTTATAACCTTTTCTTTTTTTCCCTTAAATCACCACCATCCCCTCATGTCAAGCTACCACCACCACTCACCTCCTGCCAGGTTGCCACCACCACCCACCTCCTGCCAAGCTGCCACCACCACAATCTGCCTCCACCACCGCTGCTTTGGCCGCGCAAATGCAGGCGAAATTTTTTTATGCCATGGGCGAACGTCCGCGGTGGACGTTCCACCCATGGCCCGAACGTCCAGGCCAAACGTTCGGTCCATGGGTGGAACGTCCACCACGGACGATCGCCCATGGCATAAAAAAATTTCACCTGCCTGTTCTCCCCCAACAATGGCTGCTATCTATGGTGTTTGTATTTGGTTTATACTTTATAGCTTGTTTATCATTGGGAATACGTGGGAAAGAAGGGGTGAAAGAAGTTTTGATTATCTCAAGATTTATGCTCCAAGTTTAGTCATGATAGATGGTTGCCCAAGGCTATGATAATGAATCTACATGTGAGTTTATCTACAGCACACTAATTTCCAAAAGAAGGGTGAATACTTTATTACCCATGATAAACAAGCTTGAGAATTTAATAGAAAGGGAGATATATGCCATCTTCGAGCCATGAATATCAAGTCACCTATTTGCATAAACAAATTCTTTTGCTGATTAGGAGGAATTTTCACCTTACAGAGCATGGTAATAATTTTTGTCTTTTAAAATGCTGTTGTTGGTGGATCTGTTGTTCTTGTTGGTGGATCTGTTGTTGTTGTTGTTGTTGTTGTTTGGGTAGGTGGTGGTGGTGGAGGGGGTGGGTGGTGTGGAAAGGAGAAAAGGGTAAAATGGTCTATAAAATAAATTTTGGGCGATTTTAAGTAATTTTGGGGGCGATGTTTAACAATGCTCTTTTATTTTCCTACTTTTATTCGCAATCATTTCATTCTCTCTATTTGGTTTTGTATCTTCAAGTTACTCTTGTTTTCCAGCACTCCTGCATTAGAAGTTGCTATTATGGGTGTTTAAAGTGTAATTTTTTTCTTTTTAAATTATAGGTTAATTGATTTGGTGCACTATAGGAATTGTCATTGGCTGATAAATCTTCGCAATTTGAGGTATACTTCCTTACACCTCTTTTGATTATATCGTCCTTTTTCCCTAATTTGGTAATGTGCTAAATTTAACTTGATACTTGTAATAGTTGTGAGTTCCAATAAGAAAAATGTTGTATAGTATTTAATCCTAATACAATTCTAATATTACTTTAATCATGATGACAAAGTGTTATTGGAAGATATACTATACTAATGAAACAGCTAGGTTGCTATAAAAGATACAAGCTGCATATGCACGCGATGCGTGCGTCGACAATCTAATGTAGTTGTATACAAATGGACATGTCTTTTTTTATCTAAAATTATTTTGATAGTAATGTTAATTATTGAGGTTTTTTTTGTAGATGTTATTATCTTTTTAAATTAAAGGTGAATGATTTTTAACTGTTCAATACCGTCACTGTAAAAGTTGGTCGATAATTTAATCATTTTCTTTTCAGCGACTTTAGTGTAGTTCTTTAACAATTATAAATGTTAGTAAACCATATTGTTTGAACTTTGTAAATATGAAATATTATGTTATCGCAATATATTGCTTTTTTTGGTTAAAGATTCTAATTGATTTCGTGAATTGATTGTGTCAATCTAGTTTTTCAAGTTATAAATGGTATTACATATTCCATTTTTGACCTACTCATATGGCAAGTTTCATTATTGATTCTCATTTTTCAATTTTTTATTAAGAGAAAATTATTATTTTAAATTATTTAGGGTATTTCAATCACTTCAAAAGAGGAAATCGCACCTCCTCCCTTGGCTTATATAATAGAGATTATTATATACAATGATATTTGGATGTTATTTGGAACCAATCAATTGATGCACACAGGATATCAAGCATATATAATCTTAAAGAAGAGAAAAAAGAAAGTATTGAACTATAAAAATTTTAGCTAAGAATTTACTGGACTTGTTTTGTTGGGACATTTTGTTTCCTCTGTGATTCCTGATAAGGTTTCCGGCTAGCTAAAATCTAAAGTGTGTAGTAACCCTTGTGAAGCTTAGCTTCTATATAGAAATTGATGTGGAAAGTTGTACGTTTCAGCCATGCAAAGTGGAACTTTGTTATTGTTAAGATGTTCCTTGCAAAGTGCATTCAAAAGTTGCACATGTTCCTTGTGTTTGAGTATTTTAGCATAACCTAGAGTTGCTTTTGTAAGCTCTATGTAAAAGAGGATTTACTGACAGTGTTTGTAATCCACCACAATTTTAAAGAATTTTCATAAATATATTAAAGTATTTATGTAGTTATATTTAAATCCAAATGAGTTTGGAAAATAATGATTTGACTTTTAAAAAAAGGGTTGACTATTTTAAAAGTCAACTGAAATTATTTTCATAGCTCAATAAAATTTGAAATATTTTGATTAAGCATGTTTTAATAAGAGTTTTAATTACTAAAGGTATATTTGAAAAGGAAGCTTAATGGAATCAAAAGCCCAAAAGTGATAAAAAGGGAAAGAGCTATTTGATGACTAAAGTCCTAAAGAGCCCATCTTACTAGTCATCAAAGTTTCATTAATTAAAATCTCTTTTCCTAAGCCCAAAAGTAAATCCTCTATATAAATATCCTAATAAACCCAAATTTTACCCTACACACTTTATTTCTCTCTCCTCCTTCCACGTGATTCTCCTCTTCCACCCGGCTTTCATTCTCTCTCCTCCTTTGTGCGTCGTTCTTCAAGTTTTCCTTCAAAAGTTCGTTTCTTCTTCTTCAAGTAACGTTTCTTGTTGAACAAGAAACGTCACAAATCTTTGTTTGAGCCGAAAAACTCTGCTGCTGCGCTGCTGCCGTGCTGTTGTGCTGTCCGACGCCCCTCTTCCTCCTTGTTGTTGGTTGTTTTTCTTTCTTCCTCTCTAAGATTCCATTAAAGTACTAGTTTTTATGTTATTTTATTAATATTAGCTGTTTATGATTTAAATTACTGTTTTTATGCTAAAAATATTTCGGTCATTATGTTTATTATATAATAATTCAGATTTTTTATGTTAGTTTATTTAGTTTTTATCATGAAATTTATAGTTTTTAGGTTTTTAATTACTAGAAACTATATATATAAAGTATAAATCATGAGATTTGGTTAGTATATAATTTTATATGTATTGAATATATTTTCAGAAGATTTATTAAATTTTATAATGCTGTAATTTCAGAAAATACGTATTTTGAAGGTTTTAAATGATTTTTAATCACTAGAATAGTTGTACTATACTAGGGATTAAAAATAACGAAAGTTTGGTACGTAAAAACGATTTTAAAACACGTTTAAGGGGGTTTTTGATCGTTCTAAAGTTGCTGTAAATTTTTAGTTCGAGATATTTATTTCATTATTTTATTTTCTAGGCGGAGATTTCGTAGTAGGAGACTTTTAGCGAGTAAAAGTGGCCTACGCGATTTGTTTATACAAGGTACGTACATCGTCTACGTGCTATGTGATTTAGAAGCATGCTCTAAGAGTATTTTATTTATTAGTGTCATGTATAAGACTCTATTTGTGTATATATATGATTACTGAAATTGTTTTACATGTTATTTGCCTGTGTGCTACATGTAAACTAGAAGTATTTATGATTATAAATGTTTGTATGGAAGTTTGATGCAAGCAGGATAAGTCAAGTTTATTTATTAATTCGTGAGTGAATTAATGTAAGTTAGATTGAATCATGTTTTACATGGATTCTTGAGTATTATTATTATCTTATAAGAACCGTGATCTTATTTGGTAAGTACAAGTTATACCTATATAAAGGTAAAGTTTATTGTTGGCTAGGTTCAACAAGTAAGTTGGTAAAGTATAAAAAGAAGTTAAAGGAGTCTTGATTGATAAGTTGTGAACACTTAATAATATGAAGATAAAAAGAGATTCTGTTATGATTTTTGAGTATTAGTTATGTGTTGCTTGTTTGTTGTTCAACACAAGTAATAAAATATATTCAACGTAAAGTGAAACGAGAATAGGTTATAGACTTTAGACTGTGCACGTCTAGAGTTGGACATAAGGGTTGGGTTATGGTGAGCGTGCCATAGCTTTTCTAGGAATGGATTGATCACCATCCCTCTTTATTTCAAAGGTTCCTCGATCATCGCAGGTCATTCTGAAATGCGGAGTCGCGCCCATTTTCATCTTAGTAGGCAAGACAACTCGTCCTAATAACTATTCCATTTAAGTGATAAAAGTTGGTTTAAGTTTAGTTCAGTAAAAGTTTGCTGTAGATTATTATATACTTATGTTATTATTTATTCCTGCATGTTATTTTGTAGTATCATGTTTAGGATTATTTATGTCTGATATGTAGTACTCAGCTTTGCTGATTACGTGCTTGTTGTGTTTGTGATCATGGCTTTGCCTATTGATCCTGTGGTGATCCTTCGGGGGAGCAGAGTCAAGACAACATTGACATTACAGGTTCGCAGATGCATCTCATTGGGAATCTGGAATGGAGAGACTCTTGTATTATTAGTATCATTTAAGTTGTTTTCATAGGAACTTATGTTTTCAGACAATAGTTTTAAGTTGGTGTGTTTTAGTTTCTGACATTGTTATTGGTTTCATAAGTTTTAATAAAGTTGTTTTAGAAGTTGTTTTCCGCTGCAAAATTCTGAGTAAGCCGAAACGTTATCACACGAGCGATAATGCCTGGGTAATTCTCTAAGGTTTATTATTAAAAGTATTTTCTAGAAAAAGAGAATTATCGGGGAGTTACAGTGTTAAAATTTATTGGATATATAGATCTTATACATTATTAGATGTATTTATTTTAGGTTGACTGTGATGTGTTTTGCTCCATGGATATCTTACATAAAGTTATCCAGCTGGATAATTGGCTATATACAGGTCATGGATTCAAAGTGTAGAGAATAGAGGGTAGAGACAAACCTTTGTTAATGTTTAGTATTAGTGTGACTTGTATTTTGAAGCGATATATCTAGTATGAATGGTGAAGGGTTTAGAGGTCTAAAAGTTTTTCTATTTTTTGTGTATAGAGCGAATTTGGTTCGAAAATTTGGTTATACTTATGCAAAATGCTGGTTTTGATTCAATGTTTAAGATCTATCTATATACTTCGTAATAAGTTATTTTCTTTACTAATTGGGTATTATGAAACAGTTGAGTAAGGTTAGGCTCTCAATTGTTTGCATAAAATTTTGACTCTTCCCTAATATTGAATTATGCTTGGTTTCGTTTTTTCAATTTCTAATAGAGCATCTTGTTCTCTAGCTATTATTAATCCTGCTAGTAGTGCTCTAGTTTAGGAGGAAAGCATTTTTGCAGTGCGTGGGCATTCTTATAGCATCCCTTGTTTGTATATTGGATACACTACTGTCAATAATACGTATAATGATCGATAAGTTGATATTGTGATATATACCGGCGACAATCTTGTATAATCGATTTGTCCCGTTTACTTCGATTTCAAGAATATTAGTACTTTTGATCTGATTCTTCAATAAAATTATTTTTTCCTTCCTGTTATATTTTATTTTGTTTTATTAAATAGATAATATCTTCTTTGTTTAATTTGCCACAAGTTTTGGTATTCTTAGTTGAAATTGCTTGCAGTATTAAAATTAATTTAAGTTTCTGTACTTAATTTGATAAGTCGCATAGCAATTTCGCTGGCCTTCGAACTACCACGCACAGTACGAGATATTGTCTCCCTAATTCTTTGTTTATAATTTCAATTAATTATCTATTTTTTTCCTTTTAAATTATTGGTAATCCACTGTTGATGAATTTAGTTTTGAAATAGCCTAGTATGCGTGATTGTTCTAAGTGGTCTTAATGGGTAGACTATGTTGGATTTTATCCTAGTTGAACGCGAAGGTTTATTGTTCGGACTTATTTTTCTTTGTGGTTTATTCTTTGGGCTTTGGGCTTTGGGCTTTAGAAAATAAACTTAACTTAGCTAACTTTCTGAGTCAAAATTCTGTCAGATTTATGACCGTTTTAATCCAGTATTAAGTTACCGTTTTCCCCTTAATTTCTCCCCATGTTTTCAACCTCCTTCTAGTTTTCTTCTCTCTATAAATACCAAGGTTTAGGGTTTCATTGAAGACAGAGAAAAAGAGGAAACACTTTCTTCTTCTCTGCTTTCTTTCTCTTCTAAAATTCTAGGCAATATTCAAGAGCATTCTCAACCTGTTTTTCCATCAGCACTGGAAACACATAAAAAAATCGTGTATCCTGGAGGTTGATTGCTACGAGTTCGTGTGTTGTTACGGGGCAAATTCAACTTTAGGGCAGTGATCTTTTCACGCCATGGTTATCAGATAAGTTATATTTAATTGTTACCAGTTTTCATTCCTACAGACTATACTTAGTGCTCCTTTTAATAAATTATTAATCATTTATAACTTGCAGTAGTAATAGCTTGATTAATAGTGTTTCATTATTAAGCTATTGTTTTTTTTTTTTGGTTTAACTTGAGTATAAAAGTTTTCAATTATTTAAGTTCTATCTAATCAACTGAGCAATACCGCATAATATTAACATCATTGTGGGTTCGACCTGTATTTGCTAGTGATACTACTTCGGTATACGTACAATTGCGATATTAGATTTTATTCTTGCAAGTTTTTGTGATTCCATTATTAAAGTTTATTCATGACTTCTGGTTTGCTCTATCATTATATACCTTGTCGAATTTAGAATCCACTCAACATTAGGTACATGAATATTCTGATTAGGATATCGAAATTTGATGGCTGATCTTTAGACCAAATCTTATAGTATTTGTCCAGCAGTTTAATAGTACAAGCTTACACTTTTTGGTGATTCTCTGTGTTATGAGGACTGAATTGTATAATTTTGGGTCAAGATGTGCTTTGTTGTTTATTGATAATCTAGTTGTGATCATTTTAGGTGTTGTTGCTGGCTTAAAACACACACACCACGAAATCATTGTAAAGGAATATTGTTGTTTGATTGTGTGAAGGCATCCTTTGGAGCTGGGTTGCAACTTTGCTTGGTAACGAGTGCTGAAACTTTATATTTTCACTGTCTTAATTGCCATATTAATTTGAAGGAGCTTTGACAAACCACAACTTGCAGTGGTTGGTCGTCGTTATGTTATTGTTTCCTCTCTTTCATGCTATTTCTCTTCTACAAACTATAAATTTTGTCTCTCATTCTTCCTGTTAGGTAATGGGTTTCTCTTTTCTGCAAGCTATAGGAGTGTAGATCATCCTGTACATGTAGGTTAATTGATGGCTTTGCTAGAGTTCATTAGAGAAGGAAGTATGAATTGAAATTTGCATTATGAAAACGATAGATTTTCATGTGTATTGATAAGTTGATTGTTTATACTTTTATAGCTTATTATGATAATATTTCAAGTTCTAATATATTTTAAATGTTTGAATACAGGTACAAGATGAACTCAATGGGTCGAACGATAGAGCTTGTACTTGTACTCGTGATCAACTAGTGGAAGATTGACTATCATTTGACAATAGATGGAGCTTGGTTAGCTTAATTACATGTATTACGTAGTAGTAAAATGTTCTAAAAGCCCCAAATTATGTGGAACTCAATCTTCATCTTGTCCTCACATATGTCAGATTACTTCCTTTTCCACCCCTTTTTCATACATACAAATTGTCTAAATGGTCAGCACTATCAGTATTCAGTGGTAGCGTTAAACGAGAGTGGAGGAGAGAGAATGAGGGGTGAGGCTGGAGGTTGGGGTGGGGCTAGGAGGAGAGAAGGAAGGGGGATGGATAATAAGAGTGAGGCTGGGAGGTTGGGGTGAGGTTGGGAGGAAGAAATTGGAGGGGAAAAGAGAGGGAAAGGGGTAAAAAAAAAAAAGTCTTTGTCGGAAAAATCAAATCAATGCCGGAAAAATCAAGTCAATGTTGGGAAATGGTTAAGGGGTCTGATCTGAAAAGAAAATAGAGTTTAAAGGTTGTTTCACAAAAAAAAAAATTATAAGATTGTTTCTCACAAAATGATACTTTTAAAAGGTTGTTTCTCATAAAAAAAACTCTATTTCTTATGCATATGATTAGGTATTATGGAGTTATGGTTGCATATCAAAATTGATATTTTAACAAAGACAAAAAAAAATGTCTAATATGTTGCTTGTAATACATGTTTGGAATGTAATAACTTATTCGTATAGCCGACAAAATAGACATGTACCCGCTGACCCGACCCGGATCGAAACCTGCGGTTCACACGGAAATAACGACCCGAAATAGAACTGAAACCCAAAATAACCCGAACTCGAACCCACCCGAACCTGAATCTACCCGACCCAACAATACACAACCCAACCCGAAAAGTTGTCATATTCGTTACTTTTTAAACAAATTTAAGAAAAATATATCATGATGTACTAATATACTTAAGGTGGCAAACGGGAAAGTATGATTTAGCCACATACCATTAATTATTTAATTTACTCTCATTAGTCATATATGTGTTTTATTTATTTGCGAGATTGTAAACCCGATCTAACCCGACCTGATATGACTCGAAACCTCATTGACCTAATATGAACCCGAACGAACCCGTCCCGACCGTATCCGACCACAAACTTGACCCGATCAAGTTTTGACCCGACCCGTTTGCCACCTCTACAGTTATTCGTAATATTGTTATATCTTCCTCTAGTACTTGAGACTTGTGGACGATATTTATGAGCAGATATCGTAGTGTGGTTGTAATAGCCCTAGTTTTAAGAGAAATTATTAAATGTTGATTATACTTATTAGGTTAATTATGTTTCGAAAATTCATATTTTTATTTGGCTTGTGAAGTATGAATTTTATTGTGGTGTTTGTAATATATTTATTTTTGTAATTTTATGAAGTTATTGTTATTTCTATTATTTTGGGTTCTAAGCGTATTTTGTTGAGTAGTATTTGTTCGTAAAGGAAACTAGATTTTCCTTCTTACTTTTCAATTAAGGTCGGTTTCCCATTTGGTTTTTTTCTCTTGTAGTTTAATGAGAACCCCAAACCAAATTCATTTTGTTTCTCGTCCCTCCTTCACCGTAAAAATCCCAAAACCCCAAAAACCTCAATACTGGAAAAAAACCCAAGCCCCTTTTCTCTCTCGGTGCCCTGCTTTCCCCTCAAACTCTCACTCCAATCCCCTGTTGTTACCCCTGCATCTCGTCGGAGCTCTGCGCATGGCCGCCGGTCTGGTCCTCCCCTTCTCCGTATTTGTTCATTGTTGGGCTGCCATGGCGAGATGCTAGTCTACTTTCTTCTTCTTCGTCCTCCTCGTGCCTGCCATGTTCGTCGATGTTCGTCGGTCTGCTGTTGTTCACCGGTGGACGACAGTTGTCGGGCTGCTGTTGTTCGTGGCCGGTGGTGTTGCCCCTGTTCGTGTTGGTTTTGTTGTTGTTGACTTCTCTCTCCCCTCTGTCCTGCGACCACCGCTGCTGGTGTCGTTGTTGTGGTTGTTTTGTTGTGGTTAGTCTCTAATGTTGTGTTTTGTTGATGCTGCTTTGTGCGTGGAGCTGTCGATGCTTAGTCGTTCGTCGGTGCTCCACCGTTGTGTACCAAAGCCTCGAAACCCCTTATGTCCCTTGTTCTTTGCTGCTCCGAGTAGATTATGATTAGGAGTTTAATTATGGAGTATAGTTTAATTGAGAGGAGTTATGGCGGTGGTTGTTGTGGTGGTTGCTGTTGGTTGTGCTGCTGTATTGTTGTTGTTGTTGTTGTTGTTGTTGTTGTTCTGTTATGGTGCTTAATGTTGTGTTGTTGGTGTTGATGGTATTACTATTGTTGTGGTGGTGTTGTTATTGCTCTTAGCTCTTGTGGTGTGTCATTGTTGAAGAAACAACCAAAGTCAGGTTGCAATTTCTTAATGGAGAAATGTATAGTAAAATTAGTTTCAAGTTTGTTTAGTTAAGTTTGTTAGTTTAAGTTGATTGATCTAGTTCTATAATTTAGATTTATGTTTCTAAGAGGTAGAATCGGTTTAAAGAATTTAAGATTTAGAGTTTGGAATTATGGTTGTAAAGGATTTCAATTGGGAATTAGTTGTGATTATGATTTCTAGTTTAGATTAGTCTAAGTTTGATTATTGATTATCGTTATTATTGTGAGGTGATTCTTGGAGGAGGATTTCGGAGTGGAATATCATTCAGAGCTATGAAGGAGATTGTGTTGTTGGAATGGGATTGCGATTCAGGTAACTTTTATGTTCAGTAAAATCATTTATTTATGCCCTTCTATGTGGATCTATGTTTCTGATAGTTAAGTTCGTACTATGGCCATAGATATGAATGTGATGATGAAATGTCATTGATTGATTATAATAAATACGCAATTGTTTTGCTGGCTTAGTTTATGCACTGAAAATAAAACGGTTTTTTCACCAAATGGCCCCGAGTTTTCACGAAATTCACCGGGTATCCCTGCACTTTTGAAAATACACGGGGTACCCCTCAGTTTCAACATAATACACCCAAATACCCTTCGTGATTAACGGCGTTAACCGTCGTTAGTCTTAATCCTAATTAAATCCTAATTAACCTAACTAAACCCTAATTTCTAACCCTATCCTAACCCTAAACCCTAACCTGCCCCCACCCTCCCAACACCCCTTCCCCACCCTCCTAGCAGCCCCATTCCGCCACCCCTTCCCCCACCCTAACCCCAACCGCCCTCTCCCACCACCGCCTAGCAGCCCCCCAACCCCGCGCAACCCCTGCCCATCCCCACCTCCACGCAACACCCCTCCCTCAACCCCTGTCGATTGTCGCACCCTCCCCCCAACCCCAGTTGATTTCGGCACCCAAACCCCCACCCTCGTTGATGAACAACCCAGAAACCCCCGCGTGAACAGAAATCGGCTAGGGTGGGGGAAGGGTGTTGAAATCGACTATTGTTGGGAGGGAGGGTGTGAAAATCAACGAGTGTTGCTGGGAGTGGGGGAAAACGTCGGGACTGCGGGGGAATGAGGGAGGGGGATGTTGGGCGGTGGTGGGAGGGGGGCTGGTTGGCGGTGGTGGGTGAGGGGGCTGTTGGCCGGTGGTGAGATGGGGGCTGGTTGGCGGTGGTGGGAGGGGGGTTGTTGGCCGGTGGTGAGAGAGGGCTGCTGGGAGGGGGAGGGGGTGGTGGGATAGGGTTAGGGTTTAGGGTTAGGGTTAGAGTTTAGGATTAGGGTCAGGATTAAGGTTAGGATCAGAGTTAGGATTAGGTGTTCATTAGGGTTTCAAATAAAAAATTAGGGTTAATGACTAACAACGGTTATCGCCATTAATCACTAAGGGTATTTGGGTATATTATGTTGAAACTGAGGGGCATCCCGTGTATTTTCAAAAGTGTAGGGGTACCCGATGAATTTTGTGAAAATTCGGGGGCATTTGGTGAAAAAATCGAAAATAGAAAGTGGGCAAGGTATGGGTGGAGGATGGTTACTCTTTTGACCTGATACGGTCGGCTACTCTCCATAACGAACCTTGGGGGTAGTATTGTTGGGCTCTATAACGAACCTTGTAGGCAGTGTTTGTCCAAAGCCTGTACTTGCCACTGATTTGTTTAAGAGAGTGAGCTATGCCAACATCGCAACGGAAAGAAATGAATTGATAAATAAAATGTTTATAACGGGCTGAAGTAAAGATTACGAGTTTTCCACTCATTTTGAAATTTTGTTTGTTTTGTATTTCTTCCCTGAATTTGCAGGTTGGATATTAATTAATTCGGAATTTGAAGTGGAGCACGATAGAGATGTCTTGTGAATTAAGGATTGAGTTTGTATTTTTAGATAGTTGATTCATCAGGAATAAATTATATTTCATTGTATATAATTTTGGGAATTTAGTCGAGTTATTGGTGTACTTAAGGATATTTTTCCGCTGCGAAGTAATTTATTAGAGAGTTAATCTTGGTTTATGGATGTTGAGTGGAGCTATTGATATAATTAAGGTTGTTTTTCCGCTGCGATTTTATTTAATTAAGAGCTAATTCTAGTTTTTGGATGTCGAGTATATTCCACTAGCATCTCAGAAGAGCGGGCTGTTACAGTAGTGACTAAATAACTCAGGTACGGTCGATCAAATCATACTCGCGTCCAGTCATTTTGTATCTATATATATATATATAAAACAAGGTTCATTTTGCTTACGTGTCAAGCCAGCATTATTCAATGTTCACTTCGCCTACGTGTCATGCTACTACTACATCTGCCACGTGTCATCGCCAAATTCGACTCTATTATATAACGTGTTCAATCCAAAAAATCTGATATCAATGGCGTGATAATTTCCTTCCAAAAAAACTACCTTGAAATCAAACAATGATATTAGTGTGGGAAGTTTTAAACAACTGCCTAAATTATAGCTACCGGTCAAATATAATTAAATGTTTTTTATTTAAAATTCAAACTTCACCCACCAAGAATTGTTACTATAGTTGCGGGAAATAAAGGTAAAAAATGTTATTATATAAGATGTTCATGTAATCACACCCTAATATAAACTGATTGTCCAGAAAATAAAAATGTTCATTCATCCATATTTCAATCTCAATTATAAATTCCTAAATGACAGTTATACTACTAATATATTAAATTAATTTTACTAACTGTTAAAACTTACAATCTTGATTTTTTCAATATATTTCTCACTCACTAACTGTAATAAATCTAATCCTTTCCCAAAACCAACTCAAGTTATAATTTCGGAATATTCTTTTCTCTCTAATTTTCTTTTTGGACGAAAAACTGATTTACAAAAAAAAATCTGATTTTGAAAATTTTATTTTTTAAAAGATAAAAATCTGATTTAATAAATAAAAACATGTTTCACAAAAAAAAATCTGATTTATTATAATTTTACTTTATTTTTCAGAATTTTATATTTATAAAATCTTATTATAACAAAAAAAAATTTAATCTTATTAAGTAATGAGATGATTTATGTATTGTATTGTAGTGACCGTTAAAGAATTGATATCGGTATTATATAGACCCATAATCGATTGTGTTTTTTTTAGAATAATATTAAAAAAAACCGATTTGCTTGAATAAAATAATGGGATTATTGCCTCATCATAGTCTACATAGTGTATAAATTGATTTGCTTGAAAAAACCGATTTGCTTGCAAAGATTATTGCTTCATCATCATATTCTTTCCTAAAGTAAAGATTCCAATTAAATAAAGTAATATTATCGCACCTATAAAACCGATTTGCTTGAACTGATGGCTGAAGTGATATTCTTTCCTAAAGTAATATCATCATATTCTTTCCTAAAGTAATATTATTGTCCTTACATTAAAATTACCACGTGGTAAAGCAAAGCAATAGGTTCAAATGAAGATGACACGTGGCAAAAGCAAAGAGGTGACCGGAAAAATTAGGATGAAGGAGAGCAGAGGAAGCTTCATGTCTTGCCACGTAGGCTGAAGTTTTCTCTCTAATTTTCTTTTCTCTCTAATTAAAACTTAGAATATTTTTTATAAGGCCGTTCTAATAAAATAAGAACAATCATAATACTAATTATAGATAATTCACAAGTCTAATATTGCAGCATAAGGGTCGTAAGCCAGTTTTAAACTATTCTCATTACAAGATTCTAAATTTTTTAATCACAAGGCCATAATAAATATTTCACCCTAAAATTACGAGATACACCTCTTTCACGAGTATGTTGGAATGTAAATATAGAAGTTTGAAATTGTTCAGCAATACAATTCTAAAAATCGAAAAGAATATGGAAAAGAACACAGGTCATACGTTGATTAAGAAATAAAAGGCAAATCAAGACAAAAATATGCCATATTTGTATAGTTTTCTTGAGTGATTGTCTATTTAAATTAACTTTTTCACTTAGAAATTTAGAGATAACCCCATTCATTTTGATGAAAATCATGCTATATAAAACTTTGAGATTGTTTTTTAATAAAATTTGGATAATCATATCATAAAAAAAATAAAAATTTGTAATAAGATAGTTTAATAAGAGAGAGGAGTTGAGCGGGACTGCAGAAAGCAAGGAGTGAAAGTTGTTGCATGATCGAGTGACAGTAGTGCTGCGTATTGTATTTTTATATGAGCCTCTGTATAAAACGATAGGAAGAACAAAAGCTTCTTCATTCAACTTATTTTGTTTTAAGAAAGTTTTTTTTACTAAGCAAGTAATTATATTAATTAGAGCAAACAGTTACAACCTAAAACCAACTAAGAGAAAGCAAACCTTTGCTTAGCAAAAAAAAAAAAAGTTGGTTGGTCACATGTTTTATCATGACATTAGCTACATCAATCACTAAACATACGGGTCATGAGCCGGTTTTAAAATTTATTTTTAATACACAATATGATTATGAAAACTTGAAATCAATCAGCTACTATTCAAATCATGATTTTAGGAGAAACATCCTAAAATCTTAAATTTATAAACAAAGTATTCCCCCACAATTTAATGTGTTTTTTTGTTTCATTTACGTAATCATAAATGTATATATCACGATCACAATATTTTTAAAGTTTAAAATGTTATAACAAAGGAGTGAAAGTTGTTGCATGATCGAGTGACAGTAGTGCTGCGTACTGTGTTTTTATATGAGCCTCTGTATAAAATGATAGACAGAACAAAAGCTTCTTCATTCAACTTATTTTGTTTTAAGAAAGTTTTTTTTTACTAAGAAAGTAATTATATTAATTAGAGCAAACAGTTACAACCTAAAACCAACTAAGAGAAAGCAAACCTTTGCTTAGCAAAAAAAAAAAAAAGTTGGTTGGTCACATGTTTTATCATGATATTAGCTACATCAATCACTAAACATACGGGTCATAAGCCGGTTATAAAATTTATTTTTAATACACAATATGATTATGAAAACTTGAAATCAATCAGCTACTATTCAAATCATGATTTTAGGAGACACATCCTAAAATCTTAAATTTATAAACAAAGTATTCCCCACAATTTAATGTGTTTTTTTGTTTCATTTACGTAATTATAAATGTATATATCACGATCACAATATTTTTAAAGTTTAAAATGTTATAACAAAGGATTTTTATGTATATTAAATATAATTTTACATTTTATATTCTTTTAATCTTAAATACATGGATTCTAAATAATCACGGATTCAATATATTTCAAATAAAAACAACTACTTAATATACAATATAATGTTGTCGTACATTATATACAGCTCCAAACCATTTCTACATAAAACCTCCCGTGCATTTTTGCACGGGTGGAAAGCTAGTTTATAATACAGGGAGATCGATTCTGGTCCATTTGAACTTCGATTTAGATTCAATTCTATGGTGGTTCAGGTCAGTTAACGTATAAAACCATTATTTTGGGGCACTTCATCGGGTGGCTATTTGATTAGCTGGATATTTATTCTGCTACTAATATAGTTGGCAAATGGGTTATTGCGTCAGATCCCAGTCGAGTCACTTCGAATAGGGTTTCGTTTTAGATCCGCCTCTTTTCGGGTCGAAATGGGATTGTGTGAGGTTAACTTTGCTTCAAACCTATGCATTTGTATCGGGTTCAGATCAAATTAGGTTAAGTCTATTAGTAAACTTAAATATTTTAAAACAACAATACAAATATTACAAATCGGAGATGATATTAAGATAGATTAAAATAGAGTGGAAAATTTTAAGTTGATTTTTTATTCTCTAGTGGAGGATCAGAGTTAACGATGTAGTTCATGTTTATTCAATCTGTGTAATTTCAAGTCGGGTCTAAGGGCCTGTTCTCCCCAACTTATTTTCAGTTTAGTTCAGTTCAGTTCAGTTCAGTTTAGTTCAGCTCTTGACAATACTTTTACTCTCACATATCACTATTCATTTCAGTTCAGTTCAGTTCAGTTCAGTTCAATTCAGTTCAGTTCAGTTCAGTTCAATTCAGTTCAGATCAGTTCAGTTCAGATCAGTTCAATTCAATTCAGTTTAGTTCAGTTCAGATCAGTTCAGTTCATTCCAACTGTTTTATGCCGAAGAGAACATGCTCTAATTATGATTTACCCGATTCAAGTCATTTCGTATTACGCCATTTTGCATGGCTCGGTTTTGCTGGGACTAAGTATTATGGTACTATAAATCTAACATTATTAATGAGGTATCTTGTTAGTACTCTTCACTTGAGTTTTTTCTACTTATCTGAAAATATACTTTCAAAACAGATAGACAATATTGTTTGCTTATAAAATAATTTAGGTCCATTGTATTAATGTTGTTCCGGTTTAGGACATTTTCGGTATTGGGTTACTTTTGATCCTGGTCAACTAATTTAGTCCACCTCCGACATCGGGTTAGTTTCAATTTGACTAACTTCCATAATCGAGTTGACTTCATAAAGGGTCAAATCAGTTTAGATCATTTTGACTATCAAGGTCCATATTAGGTCAAGTTAATTTATGATCGGCTTTTATTTGGTTTATTTTCCGTTTCGATTGAATTTCGAGTTGTCATTTCGAATCCAAATTGGGTCCTGAGTCAAGTAAATCTGTTTGAATATTAGGTTTCGAGTTAACTTTAGTAATTTGATTATGCATATCACACCATTAATAAGGTTACTGATAAAAGGTCTAACAAGCATTTCGAATAATAGTGTATCAACAAGAATACCAAACTTTTAATCTTTATTAAATCTAATATGAATTTATTAAACCTTATTTTGTGAGCGTCTTATTTTATTTTTTTGCTATATATAAACTTATTAGACTTTAATTATGAAGACTGAAATTAAATTGATTTGAACAGTGTTTATAAAAGCTTATTATTTCATAGATGATCTTTTACACCAGTACACCAAATCATCCAGTGTAAACCTGTAGTTTGTTAGGCCACTTGTATTGAACTTTGAATCTTTGATACTCCTACACTTATGACGATCAATAATGTTTGCTACACGTAGTGTCACAAGAATCCACACACCCTTCCATATCCTTGGAAGCTGTAAGGTAACAAACCAAGAACAAATTCATCATGACAACGAAATTCAGTAGGATAATAACAATAAAGATAAATCATATACATGGTTCTCTATCAGTATTTATTGTCATATTGTTCCCAGGGACATATATCGAATGGGCATAATTACTTAATTAGTTTATTTTTTTTATTTTATTGCACCTTAACTTTCACTTTTGCAACATACAATTTTAACTATATAAACTTATACAAATATATTAAATGACATTCTCATCAAAGAAATGGTGTCACATGATGCTCTTCAATTTATGTGTTACGTGACTCTCTTCTCAAACTTATTACACATATTCACAATCTCATTTAAGTACATTAATAATGTGTATCTAATATGAATAGAATACACGATGTTTGAAATGTAATTTGAAAGTTTAATCACACCAAATAATTAATATTACAATTTCAATGATTAATGTTTGAAAGTAAACCATAATAAGTCGTATAATTATATGTAATTGTAAAAACATAGACAAGTTTTTTGATCTCTAACACTTTTATCAAGGTAATAATGTCATTTAGCTAAACTAGTTCCTTTTGATAGTGTTGAACAAATTTGGAAGAATCATGTTCATTTGGAGGTGGCTCCCTACGTACTCATGGACAAGTTATTCTTGGTTTAATGCTACCTTGATTTTCCGCTATAAAAAAGGTAATGACATTCTCTTACCCTAATTTTATTGAAATTGTTATTGTTATCTTCCAAACCTCAGAAGTTTTATCAAAACAACTTATCATATCATAACATCTATTCTCCAATTGCTTACTAGACAGAAATTATGGAAAGCTAATAAAATCAATTGTGAAATATATATATATATATATATATATATATATATATATATATTATATATATTATATATATATATATATATATATATATATATATATATAACTAATCCATGTCATCGCACGGGTCAAAATACTAGTTTAATTATCTTTAGTAGGATTCATGACAAGGACATTAGAAAATATAGTAGTTGAATATACATTGAAAAACATAATTAATTGAATTTGTATTTTTTTTTAAAAAAAAACTTTACATAAATAATCGCAACTTTTACTTGTTTTCTCAAAATAATGTCAACTCTGTACTATTTCAGAATACTTTCAACTCCTGAGTGATCTTCTCAACATTATCCAAACTATCACTTTTTCCCACACACTAATCCATTTTATGTCTGTAATATATAAAAAATTAATAGTTTGAATTATTTTTGGAAAGGTACCCCCATAAAGTTAGAATTATACTAGAATAATCCAAAATTGGAATTATTTTAATAAGAAATTAATAAGAAATGTGAAAGTTGAGATAGTTAATGTCGATTTTTTATTTTTTTAAAATATTATTAAAACGTTGCAAAAGTCAAACTAATATGGATGAAGTATATATATAAGAAGACTGAACCATTATAAAGGTAAGATACATTAACCTGGATTTTCTCTTGTGATTACAGGAGAGCAAACTGAAACAACACAACCAAGTTGACAAAGATAATGAGGGTCGTTTCTCCAAGCATTCAGTATCTTTGGAACTTCAAAAGGATGTGCTCCACACTTTTTAGCACAATTATCTTCACATGCATGATCCATGAATGGTGGGATTCCAAAATGAAAACACAATTTATAAACACACTTTAGATAACACTTCACACCATTTTCGGCTTGTGATTCAGATGGCTTTACATGAACACTACATAATATAACAAACACTAGTGCAACTGCAATACCACTTCTTGCTTTTACTCCTTCCATTTCTTTTTACTTGTGTTAGTGTTACCACAACTTAAATTTGATTGTTATTGAATCTTGTGATTGAGGATTATGAGAAGAGTTTTTATAGTAGTTACCAACTGTAAAATGCTTCACTCCAAAGTATAAACAACTAGAAGATTTGGATATTAAAAAGACATTATGTTTCATGTAGCATTGATGGTAGAGAATCATGGAGATTCTGTGTGATTTTAATTTTTCTAACTAGTTTTTTTCCGGGCGATGTCTCGAGTCAGTTACAATAAACAAATATGTTATTATTTTTAAATTTTATAACTTATTTTTCTACTTTCTGTATTTTTTGTCCATTAAGAAATCGAAAAATTCACGTCATGACGTGATAAATAAAAAAAATTGAAAGGTTTGAGTTTGAAAACAATACCTTAAAAGAAATTGTGGTAAGAGAATATATGACATCAATATTTTCTTGTAAGCGTAATAAGAGTATTCGAGATGCATATACTTGATTAAGTCTTTTTAGTTAATTATAATTATTACAAGACTTCATCATATTTTATTTGAAACATTAGACAACAAATTCATAGTGTATTGGTGGTTAAGCTGTTACTTTTCATTTCAAAGGTCACATGTTCGATACCTTGTACTTACACATTTTTTTAAAAGTGAGGAGTACGCATATATAATATGAAACATTTCCGTTAGAAATTTGAGGAGAGTGCCACATGGCACATATGCTTTATTTCGCACACCTTTTAATATATTTGTATAGATAGATAAGATAAAGTGTTTTGACTGAGACGTTTTTCAATTAGGAAAAATTGATGGAAATAATCTCACTTTTGGCCGATCTGCTTAAAATAGCCCCATCTTTTGAAATTCTGACAATAATCCCAATTTTAGAGTATATCTACCTAAAATGAGACATTTTAACATATAACCTAGTCCGCTCTCTCGCAATATATAATACAAACTTTTGATTATTTTTTAATAATACCAACTTTTGATCAAAACTCCTCCAGTAAGGCAATACCGGTTTTTAACTTGTTGTGGGAGGTAACAAGCGGAGGTGGTTCAGGTGGGTGGGGGGTTGGGGGATGAGGGAGAAAGAAGAAAGATCATTTTGTAATTTTTTTTTGACTTTTTTACCCGTTACAAGTCAACTTGACCTACTAGAAGAATTTTGATGTAAAGTTTATATTATTAAAAAATAATCAAAAGTTTGTATTATTGCGAGAAAATGGGCAAAAGTTTGTATTATTATAGTTAAAAAATCCTTATAAAAACTCACGTGTTTCTTTTTTTTTTTCCTTCTCCTTTGTTTTCTTTCTTTTTTTTCTTGTCATTCTTTTCTTCTATTGTCCTTTTATTCAAGTTGGGCTGCATTTATGTTGGGCTTGGCTTTTTTTTCTTCATTCCTTGGACCAAGATTCATCATTAAACAAAAATATAATAATTAAGTAAAATTAGTAATAAAAATAAAAACATCGCAAATTATATCTAATAGTATTAAAAGTATATAAAATATATGAAAATAATAATATAAACACACTTATAATATTAAAATAAAGGAAAATAAATATATGAAATCATGTACTTATCATCTACTTTTCAATAAAATAACAATTCATAACCAAACAACAACTTATCATCTTAAACTACGTGTCGTGATAAGTGTCAAGAGTATTCTGGGACGGAGGGAGTAATAAGATTAAAAAAATAATTGATGGGTTCTTTATTAACCTATTTAAAAAGAGTGATCCGAAGGAAGAAAAGGTTTTAAAACTTTATTATTTTGTAATAGAGTCGTTCTTGATAAATCACAATTAAGCTGATTAATCTTGATTAATTAGGTTAATTATGATTAATTAATGCTAATCTTGATTAAGGGTTAGCTAATCATAGTTAAGTGTTTAATTAGTACTAATCATGGGTTAACACTCTTAACCATGCTTAATTACTAGCTAAGCACGCTTATTAAACCAAGCAACTTGCAAGCTTCCAGTTTACATCAATATCTATTTGGGTGGGGTGATAAGGCACAATCAATAAGAAGCAATACTGGAGGCTAATAAGAAAGCTTCCTATCGGAGGCCTTACACAAATCGCCATATAAGCGTGTTATGCAGCCAGTTTTGGAATTCCTTAGGCATCAAGCTATCTACAACATTATAGTTTCTTTCATGGATCTGAATCAACTTGAAGTGCAAGGCCCCAAGATATCATTGGCTACGATAACAAAGCTAGACTAATGGGACATTAGAAGCTGCAATAAAACTACATACACTTAAGCGGCTTTGTAAAATAGTAATTACTTTGTATGCAAGTAATAATGATGTAAGCAATGGTGTCATAGGTCCTTAGAAAGTCCTATAAATAGGGTATATGCATTGTAAGGGTGTGAATATCCCTAGTCTTAAGCTTGAGTCTTGAGATAAGATTTTGGGGAATCTTGAACAAGGCTAGGGATATTCAAGGAGAAAGGGTGAAGGAGTCTGTAGATGAGTTTGTATTTTCCAAACTCATCCTAAGACTCATGCGTGGGCCTTACCAAGTATTTAACAACACTTTTTTTTGGTTTCCTTTCCCCACACTGCATTTTTTTGTTTGTTTAAGCTCCAATCCAAAGGTAATATATTATTTCTTCTATAAATACTATGTGTGTTGTTTCTAATTTTTTTTTCATTTGACTAATTATTTATTGGTAATAATTTTAATTTATTACATTTTCATAATATAATGGTATTGAAAACAAAAAAATAATTAGAATACATAAAATAAAGTGAAGTGAGTCTGGAGATAATCTGAGGGATAGAGTATAAAATTGGAATGAGTCTGAAGTGAGTCTGTAGAATTAAAAAGTAGTGGAAAGCTGATGTGGCACAATCTTAACTCTTAAGTTTGGAGGTGAGTCTGAGGGATATTCACACCCTAAGAATGAAGTCCTGGAAGAATACAAAATCTTAGTGTGAGAATTCTCTTGATAAGAATCGTAACATTCTTATGAATGTTTGAACCAATTTTGGTTCTTCTATGAAAATCTTTGTTAGTGTGCTCGCCTTTCATTGAATTGAGAGCTAAACCTCAAATTAGGAGTTATTGATTGTTCATTTCAATAATAATTCTTTGAATTGGTGGTATTTTGGAAGGAAAGCTTGGTTCTTATGAATGTTTGAACCAATTTTGGTTCTTCTATGAAAATCTTTGTGATTGTGCTAGCCTTACATTGAATTGAGAGCTAAACATCAAATTAGGAGTTATTGATTGTTCATTTCAATAATAATTCTTTGAATTGGTGGTATTTTGGAAGGAAAGCTTGGTGATTGTTCGAGTTTTCTCAAATCGGTTTGTTCTTATCTTCTTTTGTTCTCAAGCCTATTATCAATTGCTCTCAAGGTATAAAACCTCACGCATATTACAACAGTGATTCACAACTTGAGTTATTCCTACTAATTTATCTTAAAGATATTCGTTTTCAAAACAAAATATAGGCAATATTATTTTTTATTACAATTTGGTTTCATGACATCATATTAATGTTTTTCCTGCTCAGTTGACTTTTGATAGTTGGTTACTTTTGATTTGGATCAATTAGTTTGGTTCACTTCCAATACCGGGTCGGTTTTGATTCGAGTTTGATTGTTCGAATACTCGAATTTGTGTCTACTCTACTAGTTTGATTAGGCATAATGCATCAATAAGACTATTATTGATAAAGGTCTAAAAGCAAGGGATTTCTAACAGTAATGTATTATTAAGAATATTAAAAATGTTGCCGCATAATCGGAGCATTCCCGCTAAGTTTGGCTTGGCTCACTTGGTGGGGATTCCATCTCATGACGTCAAGGACATGGGTTCAAATCCACCAAGTGAGGGGTACATGGAGAAGGATTTCCCTTACCATTCTCCCATGCTTCCAAGTGCGTGGGCCTCTTGGTTGTGCCCTTTGTAAAGGTAGTCCATGGGCCGCTTGGTTGTGCCCTTTGTAAAGGTAGTCCATAGATTATTCATCTTACAAACTAAAAAATAATAATAATCGTAGTATTCTCCTAGTTCATTCATTGAGAGATAATATATAGTTTAGTCATAAATTAGAGAGAAGTAACCAAGGATGTCGTGGCCTAGTAGTACGTAGTTAAAATTGAGGTGTTGTGAATGATAGGTCACAGGTTCGAATTTTCACTCTCTTTTTTTTTATTTACTTTGTACTGCCTTAGTGGCTTATATAGATTAAAAAAAATAGAAAGAAACACTTAATGGTATTCAGCAAATTTTAACAAGAATATATTATCTTATTAATTCATTGGAAATCTTTTACACCAGCCCATCAAATCATCCAATGTAATCATGTAAATTGTTTAGCCACTTGTATCAATCTTTGATACTCCTCTTTTGACGATCAACAATGCTTGCTACATGTAGTATCACAAGATTCCACACACCCTTCTATCTTGTCGGAAGCTGTAAGGTAACAAATAATTCATCATGACAATAAGAATTATAGAACAATGACCATAAAGGTAAGTTAAATATATTTAGAAACATTATTGAAATACATTTTAGTATTTAACAATGATATTTCTGTCGTACTTGTTGTCAAAAAAAAAATAAAAAAAAATTGATATTTCTGTCAAAATAAAACAATGACATTAATAGTGTCTTATCATTATGATTATTGTTATCAGGAACATAGGAACTAGTTAGACAACCTATGTTATTGTAAATGAAAACTTTCAACACTATAATAGATGAAAGTTACTTCATCCATGTGTTCTCATAGAAGTAATTTTAACACTAAATTATACATGAGGCATTAAATTTAAAATATTAAAATTAGATCGACTTGAATATCAAATGCGAATAATTAGTATACTATTTTTTTTTTCCTTTTGTTTCACTTTTAATTTTTAATTGTAACGTACAATTTTAACCATTAATATATTTAATTATCTATTAGTATGATTCATGACAAAGGACACTAAGGTGTGACATTGCCACATTTTGTAACTTCCTGGTTTTTTTAGGCTTGCCTCTCTTTGACAACAAAAACTATATTTTTTAAAAAAATCCATTGGTAAAGGATACTAAAAAGATACATTGAAAAAAACTAGTAAAATTTGTGATTTTTATATGTTATTTAAAAAGGTCATCGAATTAGTTATGTATAATGTGGCGGAAGTCAAAAACTACACAACTATTAAAATAGACAAGGTATTTAAAAAGGTCTAACTTTAACCTAAAATTAAAAATATTCAAGTCTAAATTCTCTTAACAAGCTAAATTCTATTATATAAGTCAAATGAGAGCTATGGTATCCCCTTCGAAAAGTCATTTTTGTCCTTAGCTAAATATATAATTGGATATTCAAATTTTCTACAATATATGTTTTCCTAATTTAAAGACGGGGTTAAAATTCTAATGATAAATTGAACTAAATAAGCATTAACAAAGTAACTTGACACAATTTAAAAAATGGTTAATTAATTAAAAAAAATTAGAAATTTAAATTGACTATAAGACCTTATATCTAAATGTTCATTACAATTTCTAATTACTTTACATTAGTTTGTACAACAATAATTATAAATCACACTTCTAAAATTATATTAGATAAAATTTATTAAGAACATACCCAAACAATCGACTCACGCATCGCGTGCATATAAAGCTAGTTTCTTTTTATTCTATCTCAACATTGTATGTCTATACCTAGACATCTCGCATCAACTAGTTGTCCATTATCTTCTCCTTTCTTGTTTCTCTCTGAATTTCAAACTACCCCATACAATCTTTAAAAACTAACCTGGCAATCTTACCGAATGAGTTAAACTAGTCATTTAATGGATCAAACTAGATGACTAAATAAATAAAAATGGTCACTAAATAGATTAAATTAGTCACTATATTAAAAAAAAAAGGTTCGTTTTCTTTTTAATTCGTGCTTGAACCGATATCTAATGTTAAATTAAAAGTAAGCAGAATCTTATAAGACCAACTCAAAAACTAACCTGGATTTTCTCCTGTGATTATAGGAGAGCAAACTGAAACAACACAACCAAATTGACAAAGATGATGAGGGTCGTTTTTCAGTATCTTTGAAACTTCAAAAGGATGTGATGCACACTTGTTTGCACAATCCTCTTCACATGCTGGATCCATGACTGGTGGCCCTGGCGGTGGCCCTCCAAAACGAAGACAATATGAAAGAGCACACTTCAGAAAACACCAATAATTATTTTTGGCTTGGGATTCAGATGGTTCTACATGAACAATACATACTATAAGAAACACTAGTGCAATTGCTACACTTCTTCTTGCTTTTACTCCTTCCATAATTCTAATTTTTTTTTTTACCTATGTTACCACTACTTAACTTTGATTGTTATTGAACCTTGTGATTGAAGATTACATGAAGCGTTTTTATAGTAGTTATTTATACAAATATATTAAAAGGTGTGTGAAAGAATGTCTATGTGTTATGTGGCACTCTCCTCATGCAAATGTTTTATGTTTATGTGTAGTCCTTATTTTTGTTTAAATGTGTAAGTGCAAGGTATCGAACACGTGATCTTTGAAATGAAATGTAAGAGTTTAACCATCAATAGACCATTATTTTGTTGTCTAATATTTCAAAGAAAATATGATGAAGTCTTATAATAATTATAAATAACCAAAAAGACTTAAATAAGTATATACATCTTTAATGCTCTTTAGGGCCTGTTCTCTTCGATATAAAATAGTTGAACTGAACTGAACTTATTGGAGCTGAAGAGAACTGAACTGAACTGAACTGAATTGAATTGAATTGAATTAAATTAAATTGAATTAAATTGAATGTAATAAATATATAAATAATATTTTAAACATAATAATATGAATATTAAATAATAATTATAATGATAAGTAATAATAATGAATAATAATAATTATAATAATAATAGTATTTTGGATATTTTTAAATGATAGTTATAAATAAATAATATTAATTATTATAAATTAATAATAATAATAATTAATGATAATAATGATAATTAATAATAATTATTTTATATTATTGATGTCATATTCTCTTACCACAATTCCTTTGAAGGTATTGTTTTCAAACTCAAAACTTTCAATTTTTTTTACTTATCATGTCGTAAAGTGAATTTTTTTCAATTTCTTAATGGACAAAAAATATAAAAAGTAGCAAAATAAAAATTTAAAAATAATAACATATTTATTTATTGTAATTGACACGAGGTCCCGGCAAAAAAAATAGTTACCAACTGAAAATGTGGATAACTTCACTCTAAAGTCTAAATAGGTAAAAAATTTGTAAAAAGAGATTCGATTTCATCTAGTATTAATGGAAAAGAATCATGCAGATTCCGTGTGATATTAATTGTTTTAACAAAAGAAAGCGTTTTAGCTTTGACTGGTCTTGGTCATTAAATTGAATTGTTTATGGCATGTCATATAAGTTTGACAGTAAACTATGGGATTTGGCAATTAGAGTTTTGGATCACTTTTGACTAGTCAAAAACTCTAAAAAGGGTGGTTTGTAAAATATTTTTGGATAAAATAGAGTTTTAGAGAGAATTTTAGAGGATTAGGTACGAATATGTTAATTAATGACTTTTTTGCCTCTAATAATACTACTACATATTGTATTAAAATATCTATAAATGTCATTTTACTCAAACAAATGGCAATAAGCTTTTAGCAATCAGTTAATTGTTACTAAATGCATTTATAAAAAAAGTTGTCAAATCAGCAGTTAAATAAATAAACAAAAAGTTTAAAACTCTAACAATAAATCCTAAACTCTAACAGCTAACCTCTAAACTCTATTTGCCAAATGGGACCATAATATTTATCAGTTTAACTCATACATTTATCAATTTATATATTTCTTTTATCAATTTATGTATAAACTTATCAATTTTGTACATAAATTTATTAGTTTATAGGTACTCACTCGGTATTTTTTTTATCTTTCCTACTTTGACTTTGCACGTTTGCCAATGTATTTATTCTACATTAAATATCTTTCGTTACATATTAGTAAAAATTATAATAATTAAATATTAATAAAGTACTCATTGAGACGAATCAAACAAGACCTCACATGACTATATTTTTTCTTATGTATTGAGAAAAATCTAAAAAATTCTCTCTAATTGTAAATAATATCAAGATTCTAAGTGAGAAAGATAAAAAAATACAAAGAAAGTATAGACTTATCAGTTTATGTCATACACTTATGAGTATCTCCGATTTACACCCAAAACATAAACACGATTCTCTCTTATGGGCAACCCATCCAAACCTACCTCTTCAAATAGAGGCAGATCTATTGCGGATCTTTGGTGGCACCTGGCACATGTCGTACCGAAAAGAATTCTTTTTTTCTTAAATTTAAAAGCATGGTATAAACAATACTTCCTACGTTTTATAATACTTGCAACTAGTAACAAGGCCTAAGCTATGCTCCGAATAAGGAAAAATTTTATTTATTAATATTCTACTTTAAAATAATAACACTAAATATCATTGGTCTAGTGGTTAAGATTTTAGTTTATAAACTTGAAGTCACGTGATCAAATCTGATAATACTATGCAATTTCTAATTTCTTATTGTACATGGATTATATATAATAAATGCTCTTAGGGAGAGCTCCATGTAGCATTGTTCCTTGTTTAGTAACCTTTTAATACATTAGTATAAATATTTTGATTCACACTTGCCAATACACAACTTTAACGATTAATATCTGTAAATATTTATTTGTGAAAAATCATAAAAGTTCAAATTTTGTAAAAAATATATTGAGATAAATCTAATAACATATTACATGATAAAATTTGAATAATATATCAATTACAAATTCGCAACCAAAGTAAATAAAATAATGCAAAAATTATAATATTGCAAACAAATGAAGTATAGAAAAATTTCGTGCACTTCCGTTACAAATCAATATGTTGCTCTAGTAGTCATGGGCCTTATCTTAGTTGAACACCAGGTTTCATTCTCAACTTCTATTTATCGTCCCCAAAATTACTTAAAATTGCCCAAAAATTATTTTTTAGACGATTTTACCCTTTTTTCACACCACCCACCATACCCACCACCACCTACGACCCCCGGCTAGCCCCGGCCACCCCTGACATCCCCTACCTCCCCAACACCACCACCTTCGTGTCACCCCACCACCAACACAAATTTTTTAGAAAGGGCGAATGTCCGGCCAGGACGACGATCGCCCCATGGCACGAACGTCCAGCCAGAACGTTCCGGCCATGGGGCGATCGTCCTGGCCGGACGTTCGCACTTTCTAAAAAAAATTCAAGTGATTCATTGTAGAAGACCATTTTTGAGTTGAGTTTGAAGCTGAAAGAGTGGACCCTACTGGTATATCTTTAGAAGATGAAAATGTGAAGAAGATGAATGTTTTTGTTAATAATAATTGATTTTGTTCCATTTGCTTTTCTGGGTAGATAAATTTGGTTTTGCAAATTTGATTATAAGTTTAAGTAGTGATTAGATTGAAGACTTTTAGGGTAGATAGAGGAATGGGATCTGGTTATGGTGTTTGGTGATGGAGCAATTGAGCAAAGGTTACTCCATAATGGAGAAAGTAGTAGCTATATCAGTGGTGGAAAATGAAAAAACCAACGAAGGGTGGTGGTGGTAGATGTGAAGGGTGGCGGTGGCAGGAGGTGAAGGCTGGTGGTGGTAGGATGTGAAGGGTGGTGGTATAGGAAAAAAGAAGATGAGAGAGAAGAGGGTAAAAAATCAAAAAATATAAGTAAGGGTATTTTGGATATTCATGTGAGAGTTTTGGCGATTTTAAGTATTTTATGGGCGATGTTTAACAATTGGATGAAGCATCACATTTCGCGGAGTGTTTTTTTAAACCATTATAAATGAATGTTTTAGGCATCATATAGATTTCTTCTCTGATTTGTTTCTACGTCTGCTAGTTTCTTCTCTGTTTTATTTTTTAAAACATTCAATAATAATGGTATAAAATTTCAACTTCTATAATTTTTATTGTATGTGAATTATATGTAGTAAATTTTCTTTTTGGGTCTTTTTTCGAAAATTCGTGATAAGCTGAATTTCCTGTGGGGCTGTCCACGTACAGGGCCACTCACTCAGAGGCACGTACAGGGCCACTCACTCAGAGACCCAACGATTAATAACTGTAATTATTTAGTTGTGAAAAATTATAAATTTTGAATTTTTGTAAATATATATCGAGATAAATCTAATAATATATTACATGCTAACGTTTGCATAATATATCAGTCATAAATTTGCAATCAAAATAAATATATAAATAATGCAAAAGTTAAAATATTGCAACTATTACAAATCAAAAGAATAAAAAAAGTTTACATGCACTTCTATTACAAATCAATATGTTGCTCTAGTGGTCATGGACTCATGGGCCTTGTCTTAGTTGCACACAAGGTTTCATCGGGTGAAGCATCACATTTCACGGGGTGTTTTTTAAACCATTCTAATGAATGTTTTAGGCATCTTATAGATTTCTTCTCCGATTTGTTTCCAAATCTGCTAGTTTCTTCTCTGTTTTATTTTCCAAATCTTAATCAATTATATTTTCCCCCTTTTCTCAATTCAAACTACTTTTTAGGATTAGACCATTCTTCAGGTAAGTAAAACTTTTATTTAATAATACATATAATTTATAAAATATCAAATGTCACATGGTTTAGTGATTTCTATATATTAGCTTGAAGTCACGACATCAAATCTTATACAATTCAATTTCTTATTTTTTTTACTGAATATGTATTACATGGAATAAAACATCCTTAGGGAGAGCACCATGTGACCTTGTTTCTAAACGCCTTTTAATATATTAGTACAAGTCTTATATGCACGTTGTGACATTTTTGACTTATTGTTGTTATTAATGTCATAAAATAACATAAAATTTGTTGGTTGATTATAATGTAATTGAATCATATCATAGACACGTATAATTTTGACTTAGTGTTGTTATTAATGTCATAAAATAATTCAAAATATGTTGGTTGATTATAATTTTAATTGAATCATTATCATAGACACGTATGATTTCAATCACTTTAACTCTGATCTTAAGAATGATTACTTTTATTTTGGATTTTAAAAATTGCATTGATTTATATTATTTTTAAGATAAATTGCACTCATATAACATTTTTTTTGTAAAATTTCAGGCGTCTTTAATTTTTCTCTTTGCATCATGTACATCTATTTTATATTGACGATTATTTTATAATCAAAGTGCGATTTTTTTTTGTAATTATGCGTTTTCTTTTCAAGACTAATGTATATTTACGATTGTGAGTAATAGTCATTCTTTTGAATTTTTTTTTACTAATGTTTATCAAACACACTATTATTTTTGTAAATATAAGAAAACATGTGTTGTATACAAAGATAAACAAATTGTATACTTAAGTGAAAGTATATAACAAACCTGTAAATCGTAAAAGTTGTGATTTGATGCGACGACTCTGGTCATATGTCTATGCAAGCAATTTTTATTCCTTTTATTTATGTAGTCACCAGCATACATAAACGAATCATTGTCCCTACCTCAAATAACAAAATTATAAGAATATGAAAGTAATCCAAGGTTAAATGATGTTTAAATAATGTTCATACAACGATCATTACACCTACATCAATGCTGCCATTATTAAAAGCAAAAACTAGCCTGACTAAAAAGTAACTGCAGTTGCTGCTGTAGGCAGGTGTGTACAGTGAAAGAGAAACTAAAAAGGGTGATATAGGTCCTGCTCATATTGGATAGGGTCCTTTCAAAATCAGCAAGATTACAATGAGACCAGATGATCGAAGATGCAGATGGACTTATTTTGTTTGGGAAACACAAAGAGTTCATAAACACCACTTTATGATAAAACTGACTTTTTTCATATAACTAATGATAGGAGATTGTATGATACATAATCACTGGAGATCTGGATGAAACACATTATCATCTTTATTTTAATTTTTTTTTATGGTGTTTACACTAAGAAATGCAGACATTCACTAAGACAATGGCTATGGGTCTATCCTAGAGAGGTAGTGGCTAATAGATCGATCGAACAATGAAAACTCAAAAAGTTTTAGAAGGTCATGCATGTTGATTGTGTTTAAACACTGTTAAGGCTCTTTCATATACCACATGCCAAAAGTTAAACTAACATTCTTAGGGAACAAAGAGTCTTAGGTAGGAAGTCATATGTAAGGACCAAAAAGTCTTATGTTGTGGACCAAAAAGTCTTATTTATGGACCAAAAACTAATATTTTCTTTTCTATTTAGGGTTTGAAATCCTGGTATATATTTTGTTGAGTTTCTGATTTCCATTGCTTTTCCTAAACTCATTGATCTAGGTGTGTCTTACCTTGCATTCCACCCACTTCCTGGAAACCTCATGGCTTGCTTGGCTAAAAAGTCATTTCAATTAAATTTTGCGAGATTCTTCATAATTGAATCCTCTAAAAAGATATTGGTGAATCTTGCACATATCTGGCAAGATCTCAATGCCGTGTTTGTGCACATAGATGATAGTCGCTCCCCCGTACCCCACAGAAATGTGATTGGGGAGCAGCTAGGGATGGCAACGGGTCGGATCTGGACCGGGTCCAAGTGGACCCGGATCCAGATCCGTTTTCAGACGCTGGATCCAGATCCGACCCGGATCCAACGGGTCTAAAAATGTTGGACCCAGATCCAAATCCGACGGATCCTACGGATCCGGGTCCACAACGGGTCCAAAACGGATCCCTACTATTTTACTTGGTTTTTAACAATTTACCAACTTTATCACAAAATTGAAATGAAGAAATTCACATAAACAGTACCACAATTGCAATCAACAAATTATTTCAAATTATGCTTCACAATTGGAGCAACAAAATCGAAAGAACAACAAATAGATAACAAGAAAAAAGATAACAAAAAAAAAATCAAAATCGAAAAACATAAATTGGAGTCGGTGTTCGAGAAAGACTTGAGAAATTTCAACCTATTATAACTAATCAAAGGCTTTGTTATCTTCCTATTATAACTAATCGAAGGCTTTGTTATCTTAATATTATAACATAAATTTAAAAACACTAATCGATGATAACAAAGCCTTGAGAAAGACAGTGGTGAGTAGGGATGTTAAAATATTAAGATAACAAAGCTTTCGAGAAAGACTTGAGAAATTGGAGTAGGAAGAACGCCGGAAACGGTGGATCGAGAACACGAAGAAACTGGCCGCGGGAAATGGTGGATCAAGAACGCAAAGAAACTGGCCGCCGGAAATGGTGGAGAAACGCGAAGGTCTGGCCAGAGCAGGAGGTCGGAGGGAGTTAGGGAGAATAGTGACTTAGGGTTTACTGTTAAGGCCAGAGGGAGGAAGTTAGGGAGTAGGGACGCACGAGTGGAGAGGAGGAAATTATTTTGTTGACAGTAAGACTTAGGACAATAAAATGGAGAGGAGGTCAGGAGGCCCAGCCCAACGTGGAGATTTTTTTTTAAAAAAAGGGATCTGCGGATCCGGGTCCGGGTCTATTGTACAGATCCGGACCCTGCTACGTGATCTGACAAGTGGACCCGAATCCGACCCGGATCCAACGGGTCCATAATTTTAGGATCCAAACCCGGAAAAAAGGATCCGGGTCCACGGATCCGGGCCGGGTCCAGGATCCACTGCCATCTCTAGGACCAGCTGTATGGCTTGCACGATCCAATGATGGTGTTTGTCTTGCCAAAAAAACCATATTTGTTCCTAGTGTTGAAGACACACTGTTGCTTGAAATTTTTTTCCCTATTGTTGATCATGATGGAGGCCGGTCATTGGTGGGTTGTTACCCTGAATTTGGAGGCAAAAAGTGTCGACATACTAGATTCAATTAGCCGCCGGGGTCAATCGAGAAATGACGTACTACAACGTACAATTATCAAACTGTTAAGTTTTCTATTCTTTTTATAAATACTTTAACTAGTTCATTGTAATATTTGTTTGTGAAAGTAAGGCTTAATTAATACAGTAATTTTCATGGTTTTAGAAACGTGCTACTTTGCTCGTCCTACAAAAGCCTGAGATAGAGGGATATGAAACGAGGAATATAATAGTTCCACAACAAGCTGATGTGTAAGTACAATAACATTACAAAGACTGAATGAATGACTCTATTTTAACATCTTTAATTTTTGACACTAAATCACAAGGTAAATTGTGGAGTGTTTGTAATGAAATTTATACAATTATGGAATGGGGAGTCATCTCTCGATTTTCCCATTGTAATATACTCTATAAGAAAAATATTTTCAAAAATTCAAATTATATTCAGTAGTGCGTTCACCTTATACTATGTACAAGTATATATGTTTTTCGTTTTTTAAATTCTTTTTTATTTATTTATATTTATATATACAAAGAGATTTGGCATACCATAGGCTAGTCTATGCCTGTAAAATAATAAATGAACAACTGACATGACATGAGTGATGTGATTGGTATGGTGCATTACTCTTTTATAGTGCTTTTTAATTTTTTTTTCTTTTTTTTCTACTTTTTTTTGGTGTTTGCACCGTTCATCCTTCGAGCTACCTCCGAATCAATTTATAGTACTCTTTCATTTGATTATTAATTTCCCTATCTTTGTAATTAATGTTACCGTACTTTTCATTGTTTGTTATTTGCAGGGTTATTGATTCAGAATTTAAGATGACAATGTCTACGCCACAACTGTAGAATACTACCGATGGTAAATGGAGGAATATATGGAGTACCTGATTTTGTTTTGTATAAGTAGGAGCAGGGCTTAATCTTTCGAATAAGATGAGATGCTATTACCAATTAGAATAATGATTGCAAATGGAGGAATATACTTGATTTTGTTTTGTATAGGAAGCAGGTTTCATCTTTTGAAACTATATAAGTGTATAAGATAAGATGCAGAGTTAGATGATATGATTCATAGTATACAATCATGGCTAGAAACATATGTATATTTGAGTTGATCTACTATTTTCATTAGTTTATGTTTTCAATTGATATAGAATACTAATCATTTTTTGAGGTGAACATATACATTATACAGAACAGACATCTATCAATAGCTAGATTTTCTTTCTGCACTATCATTTCCTCGTCATACTATAATAATAATAATAATAATAATAATAATAATAATAATAATAATAATAATAATAATAATAATAATAATAATAATAATAATAATAATAATAATAATAATATTTCATTTCCTCGTCATACTAATATACTATAATATGCATGTTTAAACACTGTTAAAGCTATTTCATATACCACATGCCAAGAGTTAAACTAACATTTCTAGGGACCAAAAAGTCTTATGCAGGAAGTCCTATGCAGGGACCAAAAAGTCTTAGGTAGTGGACTAAAAAGTCTTATTTAGGGACCAAAAACTAATATTTTCTTTTCCAATTAGGGTTTGAAATCCTGGTATATATTTTGTTGAGTTTCTGATTTCCATTGCTTTTCCTAAACTCATTGTTCTTGGTGTGCCTTACCTTGCATTCCACCCACTTCCTGGAAACCTCATGGCTTGCTTGACTAAAAAGTCATTTCAATTAAATTGTGCGAGATTATTCAGAGTTGAATCCTCTAAAAAGATATTGGTGAATCTTGCACATATATGGCAAGATCCCAATGCCGTGTTTGTGCACAGAAATGGTAGTCATTTCCCCGTACCCCACAAAAATGTGATCGGGGGAGCAGCTGTCTGGCTTGCACGATCCAATGATGGTGTATGTGTTGCCAAAAAAGCCATATTTGTTCCTGAAGATCTCTATTTCAGAAACCAAAATTTAGCATGTTACTTTTCATAGCATAGAACATTATATCTTTAAAAAAGAAAAAAAAGAGAGCGAGAGAGACCTCAAGGGATCTTCTCTGCAAAATAAATGAAATTGTATTTTGTATATTGTGTATGGTTTAGTACATGCCTACGTGGTAAAATTCCATTTTCAATTATCTATCTCAAACCTGATGTTCAATATGGCTTGATTGTGCTTGAAGTTTAAATTTGTTGATATGCATTGGTTAGTGAAAGTTTTGAGTTGATTGAGAATTTATTTTGGAATGTTTTTATAAGATAACATTGTATGTAAAATGATAGAATAGTCTTTTATTAGTCATAGGTCTGTATTGTAAACACTATATATATTGAATGCCAGGGTTAACCTACTCAAGTTAACACAATTATTCTCCACATTTCTACATGGTATCACAGCCTAGGTTTTTCTATAAAAAAATTTCCTCTCCAAAATAAATTTTTCTTTCCTGATGGATCTTTCGACCCATGCTTCCGCCTCCTCTGCTGCCTCCACGCAGCCACCGCCGCTGACCCCCGGAGCGTCGTTACCTCCGCCGGCGCAGAGCACCGCTGCCACGCAGCCCTATGGCTCACTTTTATCGCAACCCAACCCCACGCGCGACCTCAGACCCCCTCTCTCATTCATCGCTGCCCCGACCACAGAGTCATTCGCCGGCTCCTATTTCTCCTAGCCCTGGTCTGCTTCAGGCCACACCACGCATGGCTTCGTTGGATTCTCATCGGTGCTGCAGAACACAACATCCCCAGCCTCATCGTCGCGCGCCTCACCTCGGCTCCCCCCAGGTTTTCCGGCCACCACCACCATGACGCCAATCGGCGCCGTCCAACAGCCACTAACGGCCCTTTCAATGCCGTTTTTCTCTTTATTGCAGATATCTGCGCCTAATCTCAGTAATTTGGTAACGATTACTCTTTCTTCTCCTGAAGATTATTTGTTGTGGAAAACTCATATTACTTGTTTGCTTCTTTTCCATCAACTTCTTGGTATGGTTGAAGGCGCAATTTCCATTCCTTCTGCAACTATTATTGATGAACATGATGTTTCGATTCCTAATAATCAATTCTATGAATATTTGCGTGTGGATCAACAAATAAAATCATGGATTTTTGCCACATTGTCTAGAGATTTTTTTGCGGATGTGCATGATTTATCTACTTCTGTAGAATTTTGCACTCGGTTACAAACTAGGTTTATGCATGCTAGTATGGCTAGATCCATGGAACTAAAGGGATGTTTAACTCGTATTAAAAAGACTGCTTCCAGGCTATGGATGGTTATTTACGTGAGATTAAGGTGATTGTTGATTCTCTTGCTGCCATTCAGTGTCCTGTGTCGAACCAAGATTTAGTACAGTATACACTTTTTGGTCTGGATCGTGATTCTGAGTATGATCACATTACACTAGTAGAAAAAGGACGATTTGCGTCCCCCCAAGTGCGTCGCACTACAACGGAAATGACGCAAAAACATAATTTGCGTCGCATGAGAGCCAGAGTGCGACGCAAAACAACTGCTCATAAGCACCAGATACGAGCCATATGCGTCGGATCCAGATGAAATGCAACGCATATCACTCATGTGCGTCGGACCCTGAGACCCATCCGACGCACATCGTTGACAACTATCTGCGTCGCACGTCCTTAAGGTGCGTTGCAAATTACTGATTTGCATCGGACCCCAAGCCCATGCGACGCACATCAGTTGGGCCGTCCTTATTTCTGAGCCCTAACAAATTCGCGTATCCATCTCAGAATCTCACCCTCTCCCTCTTAAACTAAAACGCCAACTCCCCATCTCCCTCTAACCTAAAACTGTCTCTGAACGCCGCTTTTCTCTCCCTCTCTCTCTCTCATTACCTCCCTCTCTCTCTCTCTCCTTCACTCGAATCTTCTTTCTCTCTCCCCGTGTCTCTGAAACCCCAGAACTCCAAAATTGAAAACCCCAAAAACCCCGTGAAACCTGACCCCTCTCTCTCGTTCGCCAGCGCTGCTCGCAGGAGTTTTATAGTCTCCAGAGTCTCGCAATTCTGCAGTGGTGTGAAGCATCTTGTTGCTGCGCCGTCTTGTCGACGAACGGCCGCTAGATTCCTACCGCATGCGTCTTGCTGTTGTTGCTTAGTCTCGCCGGAACCCCGCTGGCTTCGTCGAAGCTTCGAAAAACCCTTCGAATTCATCAAATTTCCATCTTTTGCTTTGCGAGTGAAAAAAAACCTAAAAAAGGAAGGATTTGGTGATTTGGAGATCTGACGAAAAAAGCGTGGTGAAGCTTCGAAGGAAAAAGCGAGATAAAGGTTTTAGATCTGTTTGTTTCCAATTTCTATTTGTTTTTGTTGATTTTATCTTAATTATTTTGAGGTTACTTCTGATTTTTTTTTTCTCACTTTTGAATTTTCGCTTTTTTTTTGTTTACCTAATTTAAAATGCTGAGTTATGAATGTTTAATATTGAAGTTCAGTTTTTTTGTTTTCATTTTTCAGATCTGATTTCTTTTTATTTAATTTTTTTCATTTTCAGATCTGGGATTCATTCTCTCTCCCTCCCTCCGTCTTTCTTCATCTTCCTCTAAGATCAAAGGCGAAGGGCGACTAATAACTAACGGCTGAACCAAATGAGATCTCACTGGTGTAACTGAACTAAAGTTGGAGATGACAGTCAAGATTTTCTCACTTAGCTCTTACCCAGATTGTATTGTTCTTTAGATTTTAGGGGTTTTTTTTTTATTATGATTGTTTTGTACTTCGATTCATTTCAATTAATAAAGTTGTTGATTGTTAAATCTGAATGCAATGGTTTTAAACTCTATAATAATAAAGTTCATTACTTCCTATAATAATCTGTTGATTCTTTTGTACTTCCTATTGTTGATCTGAATGCAATGCTAATGGACAAATGAAAACATCATTTCTCTGAATTAACAAAACGAAAGAAAAGGTCTCTTCTATCCAAGCTAGAATTTGCGTCGCACATAGAACAGGGTGCGACGCAAATCATGCATCTGCGTCGCACACTGTGCTATGTGCGACGCAAATTTCCCTTGAAGCTGTGAGGGATGGGGAGAGAATTTACGTCGCACCGTATACAACGTGCGACGCAAATAGCTAACAAAACTGCGTCGTTTTCACATATGACGCAGATCAACTAGAGGTCATCTGCGTCGAGATTTGTGCCGTCGGACCCAAGTCCGACGCAAATAGGGGTCCCAGGTCCGACGCCAATCGACATTTTTCTACTAGTGATTGTCACTACTTTGCTGCATAATCTATTCCCTCTTAGTTTTGATGATTTGCGTCCTAAGTTGCTCCTTCAGGAACAACGTTTGATAAACTCGAAGGATGGATCTGATTCCTCCTTTCATCATGCCTTACTTGCTGTTCAATCTACTGGTTCTGGATCAAGTTCCTCCTCAAAGTCTAATTCTGGAGGGAGGAATAGGGGAAGAAACAACATAAATCATGGGGGCAACAATAATCGTGGGGGTAATAACAATCAAAATACTCGTGGTAATGGTGGTGGAAATGGGGGAAATAATAATTCTCGTGGCTCTGGAAACAACAACAACAACAATGCTAATCGAGGACGCTCCAATGGTATGAGTAAATATTCTAACTTGTCATCCTATAGTATGGCTTGTCTAGATTATATTACTAATGATTTGTCGTCTACAGGGAGTAATTCATTAAGTAGCAATGTACCCCAACCCCTATTTCCGATACTTGTGGTTTATGTTGGTTTCCAGGTCATCAAGCTGCCTATTGTCCTCAAAGATTCAATTCCAGCTTTATTCCCTCTTCCTCTGAAAGTGTGACTCGAGCCTTAGCTGCACTGTTTGTTGGTGGTGAAGCTAATGATTTAGTCTGGTACCCGGATTCGGGAGCTGCATCTCACATGACTCCTTAGGATGGTAAGCATTCTGCTAAAACTCTTTATACTGGTCTAGTTTTGTTGTAGTTGGTAATGGTACCTTACTTCCTATTAAAAGTACTGGAAATTTAACCTTGAAAACTACAAGTCATCCTCTCCAGTTATCATCTGTCTGTCATGTTCCTAACTTGAAACATAATTTATTATCAATTAACAAGTTGTGTCAAGAAAATGATTGTGTTGTGAGTTTGATAAAAATTTTGTTTCTGTTAAGGACCAGACAACGGGGGAGGTTCTGTTTCGGGGATCCAGTAAATAAGGTGTCTACCCTCTTCAGCCTTGTGTTGTCCCTCCTGAGACCCCAGTTCCTGCTTTCCTAGTAACTAAGGAGTCGGGTGACATGTGGCATGCTCGTCTGGGTCATACCTCTTCTAGTATCTTAGGATCTTTATGCTCAAATAAATCTATCACATGTACTTCTAAGTTTCATGATGATTGTGTTGGATGTAAGTTAGGCAAGATACATCGTTTACCTTTTGATTCAGTTGAATATATTTCTTCATATCCATTATATAAAATTCACAGTGATCCTTGGCAATCTCCTGTTTTGTCAAATCAATTATATCGTTATTATGTTGTGTTTGTTGATGATTTTTCGCGATATTCATGGATTTATCCTTTGCGTCGTAAATCAAAAGCTTATTCTAAATTTCTTGTTTTTCAAAAGATGGTTGAAAATCTATTTAATTGCAAGATTAAAATTTTTCAAAGTGATGGAGGCAGAGAATTTGATAATTCCCCTCTTCTACAACATTTTTGTGACAATGGCATAATTTTTCAAAAATCTTATCCCCATACTCCAGCTCAAAACGGTGTTGCAGAACGCAAACATCGTCATATAATTGAAATGGCTCGTACTATGATAATTCATTCTGATATTCCTGCTGAATTTTCGGTTGATGCCTCATATACTACCACTTACACCATAAATCGATTGCCCAGCTCGGTTTTAGGGGGTGTTTCACCTTTTGAAAAATTATTTCATCGTCCTCCTTCCTATCATTTTTTGAAAACGTTTGGTTATGAATGCTTCCCTTTGTTCTTAAATTCTAAAAATCACAAACTACAACCTAAGTCTAAAACCTGTGTTTTTATTGGATATGCACTGGATTATAAAGGGTATCGTTGTTTTGATCCTACTACCAACAAAGTCGTCACTAGTCGTCATGTTTTTTTTCATGAACATAAGATCCCCTATCGTACTTTGGTTGGTCCAGCGTCTTTTGTGCCTTACACTTCACCCTTGGTCCTAACATTTGATTGGCATTTGACCAACGTTGCCCGTGAGCCTTCCACGTTTTCTGTATCTCGGTCCTTGTTGGACCCCCCCCCCTCGCACACGCAGCTCCGCTGCCTCGTCGCACACAGCCCAGCCTGCGCAATATATTGCGCCCAACCCTACCCCCTCGTCTGCCTCGCCCATTGTCATTTCTTGATTTTCCCGTGGTAATATACTCTATAAGAAAAATATTTTCAAAAATTCAAATTATATTCAGTAGTGCGTTCACCTTATACTATGTACAAGTATATATGTTTTTCGTTTTTTAATAAATTCTTTTTCTTATTTATTTATATATACAGGGAGATTTGGCATACCATAGGCTAGTCTATGCCTGTGAAACAATAAATGAACAACAACTGACATGACATGAGTGATGTGGCTGGTATGGTGCATTACTCTTTTATAGTGCTCTTTATTTTTATTTTTTATTTTTACTTTTTTTTGGTGTTACATGTTCTAACATGAGAATAAATGCGGGAATTAAGGAAAATGAACATGAAAATCTAATATCAGCCCTAAATCGCAAACATTTACCCAAAAACCGCAGCAATATACTTTATAAATCTGATATACAATAAATATATTGTTGCGGTTTTTCCCAGAAATAATTTTTAATATTCAGAAATATCAAAACAAAAACAATAACGAATAGACCTTAATTTGAAAGATACATGATCAAATTGTGTGACACCCAAAATATATCCTAATCTGATTTTCCCAATGAACCGCGTTAGATTATCATTTTCTGCGGTTTTACCTATACGCAGCAATATATCACGTAAAAAATATATAGTTAACGAGCCATGACTTGGTTTCTCCGAAGGTAAATCATAAACATAGCTCATTGAGATTTGAGATCATGATTCCCCCCCTCCTGGTGCAAATTGGCTTGGGTTCTTTTTGATGTGGGAGGAACAAGGAACCGCCAAACTAGTTGAAAGAGAAATTTGTGAAAAGGATTTAGATCCTTTTGGTCCATAGACAGGTTAGAAGGATGGCCACCAAAAAGTTTCAAAGTACAATTTCTTTTGGGAAATATTTGGGTGTTAGTATTTTGCCTAATAAGTTAAAAAAAAAAGGGGGATTATGCTTCAATGTTTGATTATGCTACAAATGTGTTGGAAACTTGGAGTGAGGATTCCAGATTTTGTCATGCAACAGCTTGTGGAGGAGGGGAGTTTGAAGTCACAGATGGGAATGTCACTTTCCCAATCAACTTTATGATGCAGAGGGAAGCACTCAAGAAGCAAGTGTGATGAAAGAGTCTAATGGAGGGAAAAAGGTTAATCTACAAACATCCATAATTGCAAGGGATCAGCCTGCGAATCAACCTGCCACTACACCACTTCCTATAATTTCTGTTTAGTAGATCTTCTGCTGTAGCAGCAGAAATTAGCCTCATCACTTCCATTTGAGCATGGAGTACAAGAAGCAATTTTGGATTATTGCCAAATCCACAACTGAGAATGATAATAATAATAATAATAATAATAATAATAATAATAATAAAATAATAATAATAATAATAATAATAACAACAACAATAACAATAATAATAATAATTATTATTATTATGTCCTCGACTTTAATGCAATTACTAAATATAATATGGAACGTATTATGGAGATAATGAATTCATTAAATTGGGTCGTCTATACGTCTTGCTAGAGAATGCTATAGAACTTTGTGTTAGTAAATTATAAATCTGAATCCCAATTAAATGGATCCTATTAGGTCACACATATTATTTGGATCAACAAAAGAAAAACCTAGAGCACATAAAAGGCTCTAGGGTGGCCGGCCAAGAGGGGAGAGGGAAGGGGATTTCCTAATATAAATATATATACTTGTTTATTTAGCTAGGCAATCACAAGAAAAAATACAAGATCTCTCTCATTATTCTTCCCTCTCCTATTCTCTCCAAAAGTCACGTTACTCCAAGAAAGAAGATGAAATAATTCCTTCCTTCCAACTAACATTGGTGGAGTGTTGATCCGGATTGGTGGATCAAGTACACGAATCACAGTTGATGTTCTATCTTCGGATTATAACAAGGTTCGTGGAAATCACGCTTCAAAGGTTAATTCTAAACTATTATGTGATCCTTGATTGTATGTGCATGTGATCCTGTTTTAAGTGCTTATGAATATGATTCATGAAATTCGCTTATAATACTTAAATCTCTACACTAAGGCTCCATTTGGTAGGGCGTAAAACGTTTTCCCGGAAAACTGTTTTCCTCTATTTTGAGTTTTACATTGTTTGGTTGGCAAAAGAGTGTAAAACCATTTTCCCTTGGGTTAAATTTACTCTCCCAAAGATGGAAAACCATTTTCCTTTCAAAATGAAGGGAAAACTATTTTCCTTCTTTCTCTTGTACACTCCTCTCACTACCTCCTTACTTTCCCTTTCATTTTCCTTTCATTTCATCATTTTTTTTACATCGAACCAAACAACGGAAAACTAAATTTGGAATTGTGTTTTCCATTGTAAATTGTTTTCCATGAAAATCATTTTACACTGAAAATATTTTACGCCCTACCAAACGGAGCCTAAGTGCAGTAAACTTCTCTATATATTAGCTTGTGAACGTAAATAATATTTACAATAATGGGTATTCTTTGCAATAGGCGTAAGAGGTATTAGGAGGTAGATGATTTTGTGATGATTATAGGATGATGAGGATTGACGATGCAGTATGATGATTAGATGTAGGGATAAGGTATTAGGCGATTATGGTGTAATGTGGTTAGGAGGGTTGTATTATATGATTAGCCGTGAAGTTAGACCTGGCAATCGGACCAATCGGATCGGATTCGGACCGGACCGGACCAATTCAGATCGGGCGGTTTTCGGATCAAGTTACATTCGGACTGGGATCGGACCGGATCGGACCGTTTCGGATTGGGTCATCGTTCGGGCTATTATTTCGGATCGGAATCGGACCGTTCCAATTCAGATCGGGCCGTTTTCGGATCAAATTACATTCGGACCAGGATCGGACCGGATCGGATCGTTCCGGATTGGGTCATCTTTCGGACTATTATTTCGGATCGGAATCGGACTATGGTGGAATGAATGGAATACTTATGGCAATGATATTTTTTTATATAAAAAAACGGGTAAGTTTCGGGTATTTCGGATCAAAGCCTAATCGAAACCAATAATTTCGGATCGGTTTACCTTCGGGTCGGATCGGTTTCGGATCGGGTAAGATTATATCGGATCATTCGGATTTCGGATGAGTTTCGGATCAAGATTATTTCGGATCGGGATTCGGACCGGATCGGGACCGTTTCGGATCAAGGATCAGACCGTCTCGTTCGGACCCAGATCGGATATTTCGGACCGGATTTTCGGATCAGTACCAACTTTGCCAGGTCTACGTGAAGTATGAGTATAGATAGTGTGAAATATTATATGGTAAGTTGGGGATCTTAAAAGATTTTTTTATAGAAAAGATTGTAGAAAATATTTTAAACAAGGATAGATGTTTTTACAAAACTTTACATAAAGAAGAATTTTATAAAAAAGATAATTTTGAAAATAATTTAGATAATTAATAAAACTACTTAATTTACTCTGTTAGTTAAAATGAGTTAGAAAAGGGGTTTTAGAAATCCGACTTTAATAAAACTATTTTTAAAATGAATTTACTTGGACTTAGAAAATGGGTTAGAAATGTGGTTTGGGCATAAAAAATTTATTTTGGGCTCGTTCTTTAATCATTTTTCTATTCGTTCCAATTAGAGTGGGGTATTAGTCATTGAGTATTACATGGGGAGATTCAATTTTTATCTCTATTACATAAGGGAAGGGGGGAGCAATGGTGTCCTTTTTTGAAATGCTTATTTCACCCCCTTCCCTTTCTAAATTACAAAAGGAATGTCAATACTGAAATGGGGGTTCTAACAAAGCCACCGAAAATTAAGTTTCAACATCACTCAGAAATCACTTATATCAGGAAACTTTACAAATTACTCATAGAATTGAGGAAATAAAAAAAATCACAAAAATCACTCAAATGATCGGAAAACTTTACAAAAACAAAAAGTTTACTTACAAACTAAAACTAATATACTAGGACGTCAATACATACAAAAACATTCACAAAATTCACTTGCAAATCATTGCTCTAAAAAATTATCATTTCTTTTATTTTACCCATTTTTCTTTCTAAATTACAAATTCACTTACAAACCAAAGGGAGATTCAAATAAAAATACTGGAAATAAAATTATAGCAATCACTCACAAGTCAACTAAAATAAAATAATTGTATAATTTACATTATGCAAATTACTCAAATGAGTACACTTTACAAAAACAAAAAATTAACTTACAAACTACAACCAATACACTATAATGTCAATACATACTCACAAAAATTTGACTTGAAATCCAATTGTCCACTTTCTTCATAATATCTGAAGAAGTGTACTTAATTCAAAAATCAACTAAAAAATTATAATATTAGAAATCATAGATAAATTCAATAAAATTTCTATTTTGTTTATAGAATTTAACTTTGAAAAGTAAAAAAATAAAAAAAAATTAAAAAAAATTATGAGAGACTTAAATGACAGAGTCTAAACCAATTAAATTTTGTAACTAAAAACAATTATATTTTGTATGTCATATGTTCGAATTCTGACTTTTACATACGTCGAAAAAAATTGAGTTTCCGTCTTGAAAAAAATCAAGCACGCATCGCGTGCAAAAAATGCTAGTGTCATAATAATGGTGGACTTATTTGATATTTGAAATCAATATTGCAGTTTCAAAATGAAAAAAAGTTATGTTCATTTGAGAAAGTTTGCTCATTTGGACGAATGAGCAAAAACAATTAGAAATGAGTAGAATTTTGCTCATTCGCATAATTTCAAATAAGTAATGAGCAAAATATAGTTTTGAGTGTACCATGAGTATGTTACACTCAGATATATTATAAATAATAAATGTAGATGAATAATAAGGTAATAATCAACAACTTTTTTAAGAAACAGTCGTAAATACAAATTTACCATTTTTAAAAGATAGTAATTGACGGGAATATTTTTCGTACACCTGGGTGTACCATGCTCATGGTACACCCAAGGCTATTTTCTCCAAATGAGCAAATGAGCAATGAGCAAAATGAGCAAATGAGCAAAATAAACAAAATGAGCAACTGAGCAAAATGAGCAAATGAGCAAACATTTCTACTCATCTAAGAAAATGAGCAAACTTTGAATAAGCACAAATTACTCATTTAAGAAAATGAGCAAACTTGAATAAGCACAAATTAGGTAAATAAGCACTGTCCACACCACCACCACCATGAACAAACTACTTTCTCTCTCCTCCTCCACATCTCAACCACTCCGGCGGCCGTATAACAAAAAAACAATCATTAGCTTGCATAAACTGTAAAAATCAGAAACAAAAGATTTGAAAGTAAGGTAAACAAACCATAATCCTGGACTAATCTCTCTCCTTAACCCAGAAAAATCAAAATGGTGTGTTGAACTACAATGTTGAAGCAAGGAATCAGAAGAAATGAAGTTGAATTTTACAGAACAAACACTTGAATTGAAAATCTTCTTCGCCGTTTTCCTCGTTTTCATCTGCTTTCCAATCATCCCAACCTTCATCAGCTTCGAATATTTGGTCATCTTCATCAATGGCAAAATCTGAATCTTCGAGATCTGGAAATGAAGACCAAAACCCCCAAAAACTTTACGCCGAAGAAGACCACGACGAGATGAAAACGACAGCATCGTGGGAAATGAGCAGCAGCAAAAGCAGCGACAGCATCGCCGGAAAAAATGACAGTGAAAGCATGCGGAAGAGGAGAACACGCGGAAGAGGAAGAGGAGAGAGAGTGCGCAAAATTACGAACATGCCCCTGAAGTTCCAATTAATCACGAAAATGCCCCTGGGTGTACCATGCTCATGGTACACCCGTGTGTACCATGAGTGGACTCGTAATTGACAAATTTCCTTACAATGTTAATGACATTAAATTTCTCGATTTCCAACATATCACAATTGATTTGTGTGATATAGATAATCTCTATTATATAAGCCAAGAGAGGAGCAATGGTGTCCCCTTAGTAATTTACTTAATTACCCCTCCACAACATAAATATTACATTCCAAATTTCCATATACAACCTCTAGCAGATAATCGATCAAAACCAATTCCATGCATAAACTTGCCCAAAAAAAATCAAATTTCTATTAAATCCAATCAACTCATATAATGCTCAAACACATAAACTGCCAATAAAAGATTCAATTAAAATAAAAGATTCATAACCACACATTAATACCACATACAATAACAAAAAAAATACACGACATTCACATTATAGAGACAACTTAAATTCAAATTCACTCAAATAAATTTTTCCATAACACAAACACAAACTTCAAACCAAAAAAAAATCAGTTCTCTTCATAGATTAGAGCTTCATGACATTTTCAAATACAACATTCTTAAATTTGCGAATACTTTACTGTTAATCAATTACGTAATTTGTTAATGAAAATAAAAGTATGTGTAATGTTCTATGTTCAGTAAATTTTAAGAATATGTAATACGTTCGAGTAAATTTAAACTCAAATTACAGTTTATTTAAAATTCCATTCAAATATAGTTGAAATTCAAATTGAAATTACATCATAAATGGTCGGAAAAAATATCTAATTTTGTCAAAAAATATCTTCAAATTTGTGCCTAAATATAAAAAAACTTGAGACAAAATACTTCAACATGTATTATTTGTGTGCCCAAATATTATAAAGAATTTGAGAAAAAAAAAAATACTTCAACCCATATATTAAAATTAAAAATTTGTTCCCATAATTGAATTTTAGCTCATCAATTCGATATTCGAAAATACCTTATCGACGACATGAAGAGCATCGCCATGACCGTCAAAGCTAGCTCAAATGATGACGAAATCATAATTATCAAAGGTTTCAGGAGAGTGAACCCGGCGACTCAGGAGCTGAACTCACCGAGAACTCACTGAGAAACTCGATGCTTCTCTTCGAAGTCCACAAAAGCGGAGATTGAGTTCGAGAGGTTTAGCTAAGAATAAGGAGAAATCGCGTGTTAGTTTGATTTGGGGAAAATTGAGGAAAATGATATAAAAGAGAAAAAAAAGTGACGAATGCATTGTTTCAATAAAATAGAAAGATAAAAGAATTACGTGAAATTGAGAGATGGGTTTGAAAATTGGGAGAGTAGCTAAGAATTGGAGAGAGAGAAAAAGGACTGCAATATTTATGTCTCTTTTTGTCATGGTTCATGGGGTTGTTCAGAGTTTTGACAAAAAACATTAGTTAAAGATGCAATTTCATTACTTATACTTATTTATTAATGTGCTTTTAATTACTGTATGTAAGTATTTCAATCTTTCTTAGTAGCGAGATTTAGTGGCCTGGGCTCAAGAAATTTGGCCCACAGGCCACCCACCAATTTTACGATTCAAGTTGGACTGGATCGGGCTTTTTGCGGGTCTAGCCCACACGACCACGAGGTGGGTTGGGCCGGATTGGGCCGCACTGTTGGCCATCTCTATCTGATAGAGAATAATATAAATATATTTTCTCAAGATAATATTTTTGTTAGAAGGATATATTTCTGTCTAGTTTAGGATATACTTTTGTATAGTTTCCTATTCATGACCGGACTCGGTTTGTGTAAACCTATATATATGGATCAATACATAACACTCCAATCAAGGAGTTTTCCATGATCTAACATGGTATCAGAGCATAGGTGATCCGAACCGCTTTCGCACATTAACGGCCCGTTTAGTAGTTGTTAATAAATTGCGGTAATGGGAATGAATTTTAAGTGTAATTTTAATAGGGAAGCACCCTTAAAATCTCCATAGGAAGGCATTTTTTCTCTTTGGGGCAAGCAATCTCACCCCTAAACTTGTGTTTTTGTCTTCAAGGGGAAGCAATTTTCATTACCACCTACAAGGTGGTATTGGATGGGAATGAAAATTCAAGAAGGAAAATGGACACTTTAGGATAAATTAGCATTACCATGGGAATGGACAATGATATTTTTCACAAATATACACACAAATTCATTCCCATTACCACCATTTATGACCAATTACCAAATGAGCCATAAATTTTTTTTCTTTCTGCCTACTTCTCGCTTGCTGCCTCATGGCCAAGGATGATAGATGATCCTACTATGACCTCCCCTTCACAGCCCCCACCTGCCTCCACGCCGGAATACCACCCGGCTCAGTCTGTGAGCAATATAAAGAATGAAATCCCCATCCTCCTTGATCGTGAAACCGCCCACTACTCCAATTGGGTCGAACTTTTCGAAACCCACTGTCATGCGTGCAACGTGCTTGACCATATCGACCCTCGCATCCCCATACCGGCCATCAATGATGCGTTGTGGGCCAGGCTTGACTCCATCGTCAAAAAATGGATCTATGGGACGATTTCCTTCGACCTCCTTCAAACCATCCTCTACCGCGGCGTCACAGCATAGGAGACATGGAATCATCTCAAAGCTATTTTTCAAGACAATAAACACACATGTGCTGTCTACTTGGAGAACGAATTTAACTCCTTACATCTGTCGAATTTTTCCGACGTCTCCTCCTACTGTCAGAAGTTAAAGGGCCTCAAGGATCAACTCGCCAACGTTGATCAAGTCATCAGTGAACAGAAGTTGGTTCTCCGCATGGTCGCTGGATTGGTCAATATGGATTTCGACACCGTTGCTTCCCTCATCCAGCAAACGGAGCCCTTGCCCACCTTCGAAACCGCCCGCTCTCGACTCTTATTGGAGGAATCGTGCCACGCCCATGACCCTACAACCACCGCCCAGACTTTTTTTGCTCCTCCGGCGCCGGCGCCGCCTTCATCTGGCCCAGCCAACCAGTCGCGTGGTGGCGGCACTAATGGTCGTGGTCGCGGTCGTGGCCAAGGCCAACAGTCCCGGGGTTCGTGGAGGCCGAGGGCGAGGTAGGGGCCCTCAATCCCAACAGCCTAATACTCCTAATCCTCCAACATGGGCCTCCCAACCAGCCCCATATTCCCAACAGCCGTACTGGGCTCCCCCAGCGCCCCACACCTGGGCCCAGCCCCCTTGCCCATACCCTCAACAACAGCAGCCCCCTGCTCGCCCTTCTTACCCTACGCGTGGCCCAGCAACAGCCCAGCAGGCTTACGCGACCCAACTTCCTCAACATGGCCCACCCATGATGCCCACTAACCTCGGGAATGCGTTCGCCACCATGGGCCTTCAACCCCTAGATGACTCGTGGTACATGGATTCAGACGCCACATTACACATGACCCACAATTCAGGTACTCTCTGTCCCTTGTTTAATTTGAGTACTAATAATCATATTTTAGTTGGCAACGGCTCTCGCATTCTCATTACGGGTTATGGTCATGCTACCCTTCCCCAAACCAACCCCAACCTTCACTTACGTAATGCCCTCCTTGCCCCAAAAATTATTAAAAACTTAATCTCCGTTCGCCAATTTACCACTGACAACCATGTCTCTGTTGAGTTTGACCCCTTTGGTTTTTCTGTGAAGGACCTTCGCACGGGGACTCTTCTTACGAGATGCAATAGTTCGGGGGATCTCTATCCAGTGACCTCTTCCACTCCCTCTGCTTGCCTCGCCACATTCTTAGCCGCTGTCTCATCTCCCACCTGGCACAGCCGCCTCGGCCATCCTGGAGCACCAATTTTTAGTTTATTAAAGCATAAAAAATTAATAGATTGTAATAAAGAGTTTGACTCTAATTTTTGCAATTCATGTAAACTTGGCAAACATACTCGCCTTCCCTTTACTTTATCCACTAGTACTACTACTTTTGCTTTTGATATTGTGCATGCTGATTTATGGACCTCTCTTATTCATCGTACTCTTGGCCACAAATATTATCTGGTTTTAGTGGATGATTTTACTCATTATGTGTGGACTGTCCCCTTAAAGTTTAAATCTCAAGCATATCAAACGTTAACACTCAATTGAAAAACGCATTAAATCATTTCAAAGCAACTATGGTCGTGAATTTGACAATGCACCTTTCAAACAATTTTGTCTTTAACATGGCATTGTCTTTAGGTTCTCCTGTCCGCACACCTCCTCTCAAAATGGTAAAGCCGAACGCATGCTCCGTACCATTAACAGTGTTATGCGTACCATTCTATTTCATGCCTCCGTCCCTCTCCCAAATTGGTGCCATGCCCTCGAAACTGTCACCTATCTCCTCAATATCTTACCCTCCAAGCTTCATCATCACACCTCCCCCTCTGAAGTTTTGTTTGGCCAACCCCCATCATATGCTCACATTCGGGTCTTTGGTTGTCTATGCTATCCTAATTTGACTGCTACAGCTGTAATACTCCGTATTTTTGAGAATTAATTCGTATTAATTAAGAAAATATAAGGAAGTTAATTAAAAGGTATTTTAATATTATTTACTTAATAGTAAGAATATAATAATATTAATACGAGTCGGTTGTGTTAATTTCGGATTTATAAAAGTTAAGCCGAGTTTACCCGATCTAGGGTTACTATTTGTAGAAGGTTATAAAAAGGAAAGGAAGAGGAGAAAAACTTCAGAAACCCTAAATTTCTTCCTTTCCTCCTTCAGCCGTCACCTTCCTTTCCTCCTCTTTTCTCTCTCGTTGCTCTTCTCTCCCCTTTCGCTGCCCTCTCTTCTCTGTCGCAGTTTCCTCCTTTTCTTCATCTCTCTCTCGCCGTGTGCTGCTGTGCGAGGCTCGCGTGGACGAGGCTTCGCGAGTCCGAGGCTGCAGGCGTGTCGGTGTGTGCGAGACGAGCAAGGGACGAGGGTGCGCGCTGAGTTGTGGTATGTGGTCGGGTGAAACGTCGAGGGGTGCGAAGGCTGTGCGAGACAAGTGAGCAGGACGCGACGTTGTGCGACGAGGCTCGAAGCGCGACGAAGGTGCGAGAGGTTGGGTGCGACGAGGGCTGCGAGTGCGGTGCTGGTGCGAAGGCTGCAAGCGACGAAGCGTGTTGTCGCGTGTGTGCTGCGAGCAACGAGGCTGGATCGAGGGCTGCGGTAGTGCGCGAGTGTGTTGCGCCGTTGCTGGAGATCGGTCGCCGGAATTTGATTTCCGGCAAGCTTAACGGTATAAAAATCAATTTTATATATTGAATATATTATATTAAGTCTAATTATAATTTATGTTTTCATAATTATGTTAAATTATAATTAGTTAATTAATAATTCAAGTTAATGAGTTCATTTTATTATTCGGACTATAATTGTGAATATAACTCTTGGACATAATACTGGATTGGACCTAAGAGTTTTGGACATAAGATTTGGACATAAAACATGGTTGGACTTATAAGTTAACTGGTTTGGTAAAGATAGTGGACTAATGACACTAACTAATATTAGTATGTTCACTAGCTTTGTTTCCTAAAAGACGTTAAACTCTTTATAATAAGAAAAGTAACGAAAATTCTTAAACAAGGGGTTTATTAATCGTTTACTTCGAATTATTAAACCGTATAGTCTTAGTTACGTAGTAGTTGTTAATATTCCAACGACGTAGCACTAAAGTTTTTACTTAACGGTTTAGGTCCCAATTTCATAAGCGGAACGTTCGATTAAGACAGCAAAAATTCTCGTTACAAGGTACGTACGCGTACCAGTTTAATCCCAAGTATTAGTATCATGATTAGGTTGCAATCTATGTTATTGGAACCTAGAAGCATGATAGGGAACGTTTGATTGATTGAGATTGTCTGGTTAGACTTTGTAATTGAAATTGATATGTTGCATTGGAATGCGTAATTCTATCGTAGTATAAACAAGAGCATTTTTAATCTATCCATAGTGTAACAAGGTTGTTACAAGAGATATGATTCGAGCATTGTAACTAAGAGGACAGGTAAATGATTCTATGTATCCATAGTGTAACAAGAGTGTTACAAGAGATACAATTTGAGCATTTTAATGAAGAGAACAGGTAATTGATTCTATGTATCCATAGTGTAACAAGAGTGTTACAAGAGATACGATTTGAGCATTGTAACTAAGAGAAAAGGTAAATGACTATATGTGGTTATGAAATGAATGGTTAATATTAAAATGAATTATGGCAATATCTTGTAGTTGGACTCCCTACAAGTGATGAACAATGGGGGGAGTGTGGGACTTGTCCTACGCTCCTACGCAGGCCTACTGTGACGACAGTAGTGTCCTTATATTTTGACACTCAAGTAGGCGGAAGGTTCCGTTCGATCTTGGGGGTATGCATACTAAGGTGATGGGTGTGAGACGGAACAAAACCGTATTTGCATTTCATCTAACAGACCTAGTGTCTGTTAAGGATTCAGTAGCCCGTATGATTCTAGTAAGATGACGGTGCCCGTTCGATGCCAATTAAAGATTAAAGATTAAAGGTTAAAGGATAAAGGATGTAACATAGTGTAGCATCATGCTTAAGATTGTTCATGTGTGCATCATTTATGTTTACATGTATTCAATGGTTCATTACGTACTCAGCATAGCTGATTGTGTGTTATTATGTGTTTGATGAACTGCGATGAACCATTGATGCTACAATGGGAGCAGACTAGGTGTGCTGGTGCTGCTGCATAATCTCGAGCATACGGGGACTAGGCTTGGTATTTACATTTAAAGCATTTTTAAATAAGTATTATTGGTTTTTCTAAGACTTATATATGTTTTGTGGTTTGAATGAAAGGGGTCATTGATGATTCCCGAGTTGTATTTATATTTTAATTCCGCTGCATTTTAGTTTTCAAGTTAATGTTTTAAGTTATCGTTAACTCTTATTATGCCTTGCGTTCCATCGCGGCGGTAACACGCCCGAAGTCGACGCGACGCAGCAGTGGTGGGCGCGCGTGGTTTTTCTAAGACGTTTTAAAAACGATTTCAAAATGGGTAGTATGGGATAGGAGCATATAGAACATATTATGTTATGTGCATTAAGTCATAGGAATGATTAAAGTGATTTGTTTCGTGTCTTGACTCATATGTGTTGTTTGATTGTTCAATTGAAGTTGCGAACGATTCTTGCAATATTCGAATATGAATAGGTAAAGAGGATGTATAAGGATGTTTCAAAAATGGTGTTGAACCAAAACCTTATGTTGCGACAAAACTATTTACTTGATTGAAAGATCGTTTTATCTCTTAAATACATATATATACATATATATGATATATGTTCGAAAACCTTTAAGGATACTTTATGATATTCCTTGTTATGGTTGTGACGTCTCATGTGAGATGTTTGTGTTGCAAGTCAATAAAGACTTAATATTTGTTCGTGACAATGCTTGCTATATGTGCAATGTGTATTGGTTAAGAAAGGACAGGATGATGTGTGTCACTGAGATAGCTATTATGTTATTTTCAGCGTAGAATGGTTCGGGAGGGAGGCACGCCTGAAACCTCTCTGAATATCGAGCAATCGATACGTGACTTGGTGCAAATCACTGCCAACCTAGCCCAAGGTCACAATCGTGAAGGGGATTTATCCGAAAAGGTTGCCCGTAGGAACCCACCAATACTGAATGGGAAAGGGGGACCTGAAGAATTAGAGAATGGGTTGGGGAATTCGATAAACTTTTCTTCACCTTATCTGCCCTGATGAGAAAACTGTGCCCTTAGCGAGCTACTACCTTCAGGGGATGCCATTTCTGGTGGACCCAAGCTAAGAGCAATCCTGAGTCAGCCTGGTTTTGGGTGGGAAACTTTCAAAAAGGCCTTAAGGGACAAATATTACCCTCCATACCTTAAGAAGCAGAAAGCCCAGGAATTTATGATGTTGGAACAAGGGACTCTGTCTGTTGAGGAGTACTACCGGAAATTCATCGAGCTGATGAGATTTGCCCCGGAAATAGCACCTACTGAGGAATCTAAAGCCTCACGTTTCGAACTAGGACTTACCCTTGACCTGCAAGGAAGACTAGGGGGAGATACATTCACCTCTTTAGATCATGTGTTTGGCAAAGCTGCTCATCTTTATGCCATCAGGAAGAGAGAGGAAGGGGGTAAGCAGGGTGAGAAAGAAAAGGATAATCCAAACCCTGAGGTCCAGAAGTTTGAGAAGAAGCATAATGGGAACCAAAACCATCAAGACCCTCAAAGGAATTTCGGTAAGGGACCCAATAACAACAACTAATCCAACAACAATAACCGCAATAACAACACCAATAACCGCAGATCTGAGCGTGTTATAGGTGTAGAAAGTGCCCTAACAACCATCCTGGTAGAGACTGTGAGGGTAACAAGGTGGAATGTCGAGAATGCGGGAAATTGGGACATAGGGCATATGAGTGCTATCGAAGAACAAACTGATCAACCCCAATGACCAAAGGAAGGGGAATTATGGGGACAAGCCCTGAAATGGAAATGGAAACGGGAATGGAAATGGGGGAAGTGCTTATAATGGGAATTCTAACTACTCCAAGCATTCAACCAACACCAATAATCAGACATCTAATGGGAACAATGCAACCAATTCCCAAGATAAGGGCAAGGGGAAGCTGTATATGATGTCGACTAGAGAACAAGAGGCTCGAAGGGATGTTGTCTCGGGTACATTTTCTATCAACTCCACTCCTGTTAAAGTATTGTTTGATTCTGGAGCATCATTGTCATTTATTGCCCATTCAACTGTTAGGACTTTAACATTGATCGAGTCTGAGTCGATTTCTATGCCTATAGTCATTCCGTCTGGGAGACTGTTAATGCTCTAAAAGATTTCTAAAAGTGCCACTGAAAATAGGAGAGAGTTTCTTTCCTTCTGACCTGATAGAGTTTAACTTATCAAACCTAGACTTATTTTGGGGATGGATTGGCTTGGAAAGTACATGGCTAAGATAGACTGCGATGCGCAGAAAGTGGAACTGAGAGATCCTTCGGGAAAAAGAGTGTCATATAGGAGAATACCTCGAGAACCCGGGATTAAGGTGATCAATGCCTTACAACTTAAGAACTATGTAGACAAGGGATGGCCTCTATTTATGTGTTCGGTGAGAAGAATTGAGGATGATCCGTTAAGCCTGAGGATGTGCCAGTAGTCCGAGAGTTCGGATGTTTTTCCTGAAGATATACCTGGTATGCCACCAAGGAGAGATGTAGAGTTCACCGTTGACCTAGTACCTGGGACTGGACCAATTTCGAAAGCCCCATATCGAATGGCTCCAGCAGAAATGAACGAGTTGAAAAACCAGTTGGAGGAACTACTCGACAAAGGGTATATTAGACCTAGCATGTCACCATGGGGAGCACCCGTCTTATTTGTGAAAAAGAAGGATGGTAGTTTGAGGTTGTGTATAGACTATCGAGAGTTGAACAATGTCACTGTGAAAAACAAGTACCCATTGCCTAGGATTGATGACTTGTTCGACCAACTTCAGGGTGCGGGGTGTTCTCCAAAATAGACTTAAGGTCAGGTTACCATCAATTGAGGATTGTTGATCATGATATACCTAAGACTGCTTTCAGGACTAGATATGGCCACTATGAGTTTACGGTAATGCCTTTTGGGTTATCTAATGCACCTGCAGTTTTCATGGATCTTATGAATAGGATCTTTCGACCCTACCTCGCAAATTTGTCGTTGTGTTCATAGACGATATACTGATCTATTCTAGGAGCAAGGAGGACATGAGGGTCATTTGAGAGTCATTTTGCAGACACTTAGGGACAACCAACTATATGCGAAGTTTTCGAAATGTGAATTTTGGTTGGAAAGAGTGTCATTTTTGGGTCACTTTGTCTCCAAGGAGGGTGTGTCAGTAGATCCTGCAAAGATCAAAGCCGTGAGTGAATGGCCTACTCCAAAGAATGTCACAGACATGAAGTTTCTTGGGTTTAGCCGGTTACTATAGGAGATTTGTGAAAGACTTCTCCAAAATAGCAAAGCCCATGACCACTTTGATGAAGAAGGATTGTAGGTTTAACTGGAATGAGGACAGTGAGAAAGCTTTCAAACGCTCAAAGAAAGGTTAACATCAGCCCCTGTCCTAACCTTGCCTAATGGGAATGAGGGATATGATGTGTATAGTGATGCGTCCAAGAATGGGTTGGGTTGTGTTCTTATGCAAAATGGGAAGGTCATAGCTTATGCGTCTCGCAGTTGAAGCCTATGAAGTCAATTACCCAACACCGACTTAGAATTGGCCGCAATAGTGTTTGCCCTAAAAATCTGGAGACACTACCTTTACGGGGTGACTTGTCGAATCTTCACGATCACAAAAGTCTCAAATACATCTTCACCCAGAAAGACCTTACATGAGACAGCGCAGATGGTTAGAGCTCATCAAGGACTATGACTTAGACATCCAGTACCATGAGGGTAAAGCCAACGTCGTTGCTGATGCGTTAAGTCGCAAGTCTAGCCATAGCCTGAATACATTAGTCGTTGCCGACAAACTTTGTGAGGAGTTTTCTAGACTCCAGATAGAAGTTGTTCATGAAGGGGAGGTAGAAAGATTGCTGAGTGCCTTAACCATCGAGCCAACTTTCTAGACGAAATAAGAGAGTCAACCTGGGGATGTGAAGCTTGAGCGAGTCAAAGCAAAGCTTAAGGAGGGAAAAGCAGAAGGGTTTGCGATCCATGAGGATGGAAGCATAAGATATAAGGGTAGGTGGTGTGTGCCACAAAAATGTGAAGAATTGAAACAAAAGATAATGGGTGAGGGTCATAACACGACTTATTCCGTCCACCCAGGGGGAGATAAGTTGTATAAGGACCTCAAGAAGATGTTCTGGTGGCCTGGGATGAAAGAGCAGTAGCTGAGTTTGTTTCCAAATGTCTAACGTGCCAGAAAGTCAAAAGTGAAACAAGAGACCTCAAGGAAAGATTCAACCTTTAGACATTCCGACATGGAAATGGGACTCATATCCATGGATTTGTTGTAGCCTTACCTAGGAGTCGGGGAGGCAATAATACCATATGGGTGATAGTGGAAGACTAACCAAAACAGCAAGGTTCATACCTATGAAAGATACGTGGAGTATGGAAGCCTTAGCCAAGGCCTATGTGAAAAATGTCATTCGATTGCATGGAGTACCCACGAGTATAGTATCAGATAGAGATTCGCGATTCCTTTCGAATTTCTGGAAAAAGGTCCAGGAAGCTTTGGTAGTGAGCTATTGATGAGTAGCTTTTCACCCAGCTACAGACGGTCAAACGAAAGAACTATTCAGACCTTAGAGGACATGTTGAGAGCGTGTGCCTTAGAATACCAAGGATCATGGGAAGACCATTTGGACCTCATAGAATTCTCATACAACAACAGCTACCATGCTAGTATTAAGATGGCACCATTTGAAGCACTATATGGGAGAAAGTGTCGTAGCCCTTTGTGTTGGAACGACATTAGTGAGACTGTGGTGTTAGGACCTGAGATGATTCAGGAGACAGTGGATCAGGTGCGATTCATTCAAGAAAAGATTAAGGCTGCACAGGACAGGCAGAAATCCTATGCGGATCAGAAGCGAAGGGATGAGAATTACGAAGTCGGGGAAAAAGTATTGCTTAAGGTGTCTCCAATGAAAGGAGTGATGCGATTCGGGAAAAAGGGGAAGCTAAGCCCTAAATTCATAGGACCATATGAGATTCTGGCGAGAGTAGGCAAAGTCGCTTATCGCCTAGATTTGCCCAATAACTTAGAAAGGGTCCATAATGTGTTTCACGTATCCCAACTCCGGAGATACGTACCTGATGAGTCACATGTACTTGAACCGAAAAAGTCGAAATAGACGAAACCTTATCCTATGAGGAGAAACCTGTCCAAATCTAGACCGCAAAGTGCGTAGTACGAGGAATAAGGACTCAGAATTGTCAAAGTGTTGTGGAGAAATCAAAATACTGAAGAAGCCACCTGGGAAGCCGAAGATGCAATGCGTCTGAAGTACCCTGAGCTTTTTCAAGAGGTACGTGAGTTACGGGGACGTAACTTTTCTTTTAAGGGGGGAAGAATGCGATAGAATTTCGCGCTTTCACCCAAAGTATGTTAATTATGATAGTTATTTGTAATTATTGCTGATCTGTTGTGCGAACGTTAGAAAACGCTTATGAAATTTTGGGACTTAGAAGTGCAAAAATCGTCGTTAAGACTATCCAAGTTTCGGGACGAAACTTCTTTTAGGGGGAAAGCCTGTAATACTCCGTATTTTTGAGAATTAATTCGTATTAATTAAGAAAATATAAGGAAGTTAATTAAAAGGTATTTTAATATTATTTACTTAATAGTAAGAATATAATAATATTAATACGAGTCGGTTGTGTTAATTTCGGATTTATAAAAGTTAAGCCGAGTTTACCCGATCTAGGGTTACTATTTGTAGAAGGTTATAAAAAGGAAAGGAAGAGGAGAAAAACTTCAGAAACCCTAAATTTCTTCCTTTCCTCCTTCAGCCATCACCTTCCTTTCCTTCTTTTCTCTCTCGTTGCTCTTTCTCCCCTTTCGCTGCCTCTCTTTCTGTCGTGTTTCCTCCTTTTCTTCATCTCTCTCTCGCCGTGTGCTGCTGTGCGAGGCTCGCGTGGACGAGGCTTCGCGAGTCCGAGGCTGCAGGCGTGTCGGTGTTTGCGAGACGAGCAAGGGACGAGGGTGCGCGCTGAGTTGTGGTGTGTGGTCGGGTGAAACGTCGAGGGGTGCGAAGGCTGTGCGAGACAAGTGAGCAGGACGCGACGTTGTGCGACGAGGCTCGAAGCGCGACGAAGGTGCGAGAGGTTGGTGCGACGAGGGCTGCGAGTGCGGTGCTGGTGCGAAGGCTGCAAGCGACGAAGCGTGTTGTCGTGTGTGTGCTGCGAGCAACGAGGCTGGATCGAGGGCTGCGGTAGTGCGCGAGTGTGTTGCGCTGTTGCCGGAGATCGGTCGCCGGAATTTGATTTCCGGCAAGCTTAACGGTATAAAAATCAATTTTATATATTGAATATATTATATTAAGTCTAATTATAATTTATGTTTTCATAATTATGTTAAATTATAATTAGTTAATTAATAATTAAGTTAATGAGTTCATTTTATTATTTGCTATAATTGTGAATATAACTCTTGGACATAATACTGATTGGACCTAAGACTTTGGACATAAGATTTGGACATAAAGCATGGTTGGACTTATAAGTTAACTGGTTTGGTAAAGATAGTGGACTAATGACACTAACTGATATTAGTATGTTCACTAGCTTTGTTCCTAAAAGACGTTAAACTCTTTATAATAAGAAAAGTAACGAAAATTCTTAAACAAGGGTTTATTAATCGTTTACTTGAATTATTAAACCGTTAGTCTTAGTTACGTAGTAGTTGTTTATTTACCAAGCGTAGCACTAAAGCTTTTTATTTAACGGTTTAGGTCCCAATTTCATAAGCGGAACATTCGATTAAGACACGAAAATTCTCCGTTACAAGGTACGTACGCGTACCAGTTTAATCCAAGTATTAGTATCATGATTAGTTGCAATCTAGTTATTGGAACCTAGAAGCATGATAGGAACGTTTGATTGATTGAGATTGTCTGGTTAGACATTTGTAATTGAAATTGATATGTTGCATTGGAATGCGTAATTCTATCGTAGTATAAACAAGAGCATTTTTAATCTATCCATAGTGTAACAAGGTTGTTACAAGAGATATGATTCGAGCATTGTAACTAAGAGGACAGGTAAATGATTCTATGTATCCATAGTGTAACAAGAGTGTTACAAGAGATACAATTTGAGCATTTTAATGAAGAGAAAAGGTAATTGATTCTATGTATCCATAGTGTAAAGAGTGTTACAAGAGATACGATTTGAGCATTGTAACTAAGAGAAAGGTAAATGACTATATGTGGTTATGAAATGAATGGTAATATTAAAATGAATTATGGCAATATCTTGTAGTTGGACTCCCTACAAGTGATGAACAATGGGGGGAGTGTGGGACTTGTCCTACGCTCCTACGCAGGCCTACTGTGACGACAGTAGTGTCCTTATATTTTTGACACTCAAGTAGGCGGAAGGTTCCGTTCGATCTTGGGGGTATGCATACTAAGGTGATGGGTGTGAGACGGAACAAAACCGTATTTGCATTTCATCTAACAGACCTAGTGTCTGTTAAGATTCAGTAGCCCGTATGATTCTAGTAAGATGACGGTGCCCGTTCGATGCCAATTAAAGATTAAAGATTAAAGGTTAAAGGATAAAGGATGTAACATAGTGTAGCATCATGCTTAAGATTGTTCATGTGTGCATCATTTATGTTTACATAAATTCAATGGTTCATTACGTACTCAGCATAGCTGATTGTGTGTTATTATGTGTTTGATGAACTACGATGAACCATTGATGCTACAATGGGGAGCAGACTAGGTGTGCTGGTGCTGCTGCATAATCTCGAGCATACGGGGACTAGGCTTGGGTATTTACATTTAAAGCATTTTTAAATAAGTATTATTGGTTTTTCTAAGACTTATATATGTTTTGTGGTTTGAATGAAAGGGTCATTGATGATTCCCGAGTTGTATTTATATTTTGATTCCTGCATTTTAGTTTTCAAGTTAATGTTTTAAGTTATCGTTAACTCTTATTATGCCTTGCGTTCCATCGCGGCGGTAACACGCCCGAAGTCGACGCGACGCAGCAGTGGTGGGCGCGCGTGGATTTCGGGGGTGTTACAACAGCTCCCCATAATTGTCTCCCAGGTCCACCCCTTGTGTCTTCTTGGGTTATCCGGCCAATCACCATGGGTATAAATGTCTTGATCTGGCCACTAATAAAATTATTTTGTCTCGTCATGTTGCTTTTGATGAATCCACATTCCTTTTCATGACCTCCACAAAATATTCCGTTAGTGACTACCATTTTCTCACTACAGATGAGCCTTCCCCGCTCCTCACCCACATTTTACCCCAGATTCACGCCCAGCCCATACAAACTCCACCTGCCCCAGCCACACCCGATGTTGTCCCGCCTCCCTCTCCTGTCCATGCGACCCAGCAGGCCCAGCCCCAACAGACCCCCCTCCCCAGCGCTTTCTGCGCCTACCGAGGCCCGTCCTCCTGTCCAGTCGCGAGTCCAGCCCATGGCTGTTTACTCGCCCCCTCCTTTGCATGGCAAGCCCACCATGCAGCCCACCAGGCCCCCTCCTTCGCTCCTTGTCACCCGGTCCAAACATGGCATCCTTAAACCCAATCCCAAATACAACCTCCATGCTGAAGCTCCTCACAAATCTCCCTTGCCGAAAAATCCAAAACAAGCATTAATTGATCCTAATTGGAATGCGGCCATGCGAGATGAATATGGTGCTCTTATTAAAACAGGGACATGGGATTTGGTGCCTAGGCCTACGGGGGTGAATATTGTTAATTGTATGTGGCTGTTCAAACATAAGTTTAGATCTAATGGTGACCTTGAAAGGCACAAATCTCGGCTTGTTTGTGATGGTAGGTCTCAGGAAGTTGGTGATTGTGATGAAACTTTTTTCCCTGTTGTCAAACCACAGACGATTCGTACTGTCTTAAGTCTAGCTCTGGCTCGCAAGTGGTCTATTCATCAACTTGATGTTAAAAATGACTTCCTTCATGGTGACCTTCGTGAGACCGTCTATATGCATCAACCTCCGGGTTTTGTTGATTCACGTACACCTCATTGTGTTTACCGCCTGCGCAAGGCTCTATATGGTCTCAAACAGGCTCCTCGTGCGTGGTATCAATGCTTTGCTTCTCACCTCTTGCGCCTGGGCTTTATGATCACCAAAAGTGATAACTCCCTCTTCACATTTCATCACGGCTCCGACACGGCATATTTACTTCTCTATGTTGATGATATTTTATTGGTCACTTCCTCTGATCTATTACGGGAACGGATTATCACTCAGCTCAAAACTGAGTTCCCCATGTCTGATTTGTGACATTGAGTTATTTTCTGGGTATTGCTGTACCAGGATCGTCTTATATGTTACTATCTCAGTACAAGTATGCCAAGAAATTCTTGAGCGGGAGGTATGGCAGTTGCAAGCCAGCTGCTACTCTGTGGACACTAATCCAAACTTAGTGCCGACGCTGGACCCAAGTTTCATGATCCCACTTTATATCGCAGTCTTGCAAGTGCTCTACAATACCTCACCTTCACTCGTCCTTATATTTCATATGTTGTTCAGCAGGTCTGTCTCTTTATGCACGACCCTAGGGTCTCTCACTATGATGCTTTAAAACGCATCTTGCGCTACATTCAGGGCACTATTGATCATGGTTTACACTTATATCCCTCATCTTCCCTGCGACTGGTCACATATACTGATGCTGATTGGGGCGGGTGTCCTGACACTCGTCGCTCTACTTCCGGCAATTGTTGTTCCCTCGGCGACAATCTTATATCCTGGTCGTCTAAGCGTCAGGCTACCATCTCTAGGTCCAGTGCAGAGGCTGAATATCTCGGCGTCGCTAATGTTGTAGCTGAATCTTGTTGGTTGCGCAATCTCTTACTCGAGTTGCATTGTCCCCTGCGTTAGGCTACACTTGTCTATTGTGATAATATCAGTGCTATTTATTTGTCCAGCAATCCGATTCAGGACCAGCGTACAAAACATGTTGAGCTGGATATTCACTTTGTTCGTGAAAAGGTTGCCTTAGGACAAGTTCGTGTTTTACATGTGCCTACTCGGTATTAGTTTGCAGATATTTTCACAAAAGGACTCCCTCGGCAATTATTTTTGGATTTTAAATCCAGTCTTAGCGTGCGTCCTCCTCCCGCTATGACTGCGGGGGTGTGATAGAGAATAATATTAGATATATTTTCTCAGGATAATATTTTTGTTAGAAGGATATATTTCTGTAAAGTTAGGATATATTTTGTATAGTTTCCTATTCATGATCAGACTCGGTTTGTGTAAACCTATATATATGGATCAATACATAACACTCCAATGAAGGAGTTTTCCATAATCTAACACTATCATAACCCAAATAGCTTACCATATTGATGAACAAGTAATATAAGATGAGGTTCACCTAGAGATGCCCTTTTTTAACGTTTGTAATGTTGAGGGTCTTGATTGCTTGTAAGTTGTACCATTGCGGCCATTTAATTGAGGCTTCTTTAGTTCTCATTGGTTGCTTGAGTACCCAAGTGAGAGTGGTGATAGCATCTATGATCTATCTGTAAGATAGGCAAATCAGGCTCACCATAATATAAACTCTCGTGCGGCCACTATATTAGTTTCAACTTTCAACATTTTGGTTCTCGCATATGTTGTTTTCCCATATTACACTATGATCCTGAAAAAAATTTATTATCATCTAGTTAAAAATAAACCTTTCATTTTGACAATATATATTGAAATCTGCTTCAGGTCTATAATCAAAATTAAAGTTAAATTGTTACAAACAAATAACATAGAGGTAGTATAGCACACCACTGTATTATGATCTTAATACTGAGTACCTTTACAGTGTGTTTGGTTTATTTTTAGTAAAGGAAAAAAAGGAAAGAGAAAGAAAGGGAAGAGAAAAGAAAAAGATGGAAGAGAAAGGAAAACAAACCATGTTTGGTATAAATTTTCTCTTTCTTTCCAAATTTCCCCGCTTTTGGGAGGAAAGTAAAGTGAAATTTTATTAAAGAGTCTTTCCTTCCATTTCCTCCCATTTCCTTTCACTTAATTTTTTTTTAATGAACCAAACATTGAAAAGTAATAAATTTTCTTCCAGTTCCTTTCCTTTCCTTCCAAATTCTTTGTACCAAACAAACTGTTAGGCTAAATTTAACTTTAAGTAAAGTAAAATTGTGATGAAAGTAGCTAAGTTGAACTAAACTTGAACAAAGCTTAATTGAATTGAAACTGTACAGGACATAATTGACAAATCAATTCACTTTTCTCTATTAATCTATTCTCATGCAAAAGCAAATATGCAGAATTACACAACTCAAAGATGAGGTTACGATAACCCTTGCAGCCTTACTTCTTTGCACATATGATTTGATTGTGTATAATTTGAATAAACTTGTCTACCAACAGATTAAGACTCGAAAATTTTTGCTTAATTCCAAAAAAGAGCAGTTTACACAATTTCCAGCAAACTATCCTATCTTCAAAGTTTATATATTCAAGAACCAAATATTGTTAAAATAATGCAAGCATTCAAGATCAAGAGTGCATTATTGCTGACAATAGAAAAGGTAATTTACTGTTTACTGTCAAAAATTGGCATTATTTCTCATAGAACATGATAATCTACTGTTTACTGGCAAAAAATTTAAAATCAGAGTCTTCAAGAGTCATGACTGGTATCTTAGAAGGTAACATGGTGGCAGATAGCATTAGTCTGATAACTCAAAACAAAACTTACCAGTTACCAGTGTAGTACACACAATGATACAATACAGTACAGGGTCCACTATATAATATTATTGCTGCACTACAGAGCACAATAATTTATTGCAGTCAGAAGTCACAAAAATACTTAATAAGATCACACAAGAAGCTTGAACTTAGCAGATAAGAGACCCCACATATATTCAATTTGATACTAAGGAGTACTACAAAAACTACCATCAGTTGGTATCCCTGACTCTAAAATGTTTCTTTTTTTACAGCCTTTTACACCTCTTGGTGAATTTTTTTTGATAAATTAGACATCACCCTACTAGGTACTATCACTTCAATATTTCCTAACTTGCAATGATTGGTACCAAAATATACACATTTCATCGTTTTTATGCTCTAAAGATTAATTACTTCTCCATATATATTAATTAGTCACTGTTCTGGGATATTACTTCACCAAACTTGAGGAACAGCTGGGCATCTGATGTGCTCATTGTAGGGCAGTTAACCATGTGAGGAGACTTGAGATTGGCATACTCGTTCATGTACGATGGCATGTGAGAAGGTGGGAGTGGCGGTAATGGGGTAAGAGCAACTTGTTTTACAGGCGTTTCAGGAATGAGGCTAGTGAGAACACGGGTAACTTCATGCATTGTGGGTCGATCACCGGGCTGCTTCTTAGTGCAAAGAAGTGCGAGTTGGAAGACTTTTTTAACATTTCCGAGATCCTTACAGGTGGCTGTGATCTCTGGATCAACAGTTTCCATTACTGCATTATTTGTCGCCTTGGACAAAATCTACATGATTAAGATAAAATTATGTAAGACGTTAGGCGTTTATTAAGGGAAGCAGCAAGATACATGCACCCATGATGTAAAAATGCTCCACTTTCACATATTGCTTTGAAACAATTGGCTAAAACAAGCACATGTTTAGATCTCTTTTAAACTCATTATACGGTACTAGAAATTACAATGCACTCCCTCCAGTTATTATTAGTTTACCCATTTCCTTAGGGCACATTTGCCGAGTCACTAATTTGAACCTTAATATCTCTAATTTTCAATAAGCCAAAATAACAAAAAGTGATATTTGAATAATACACATTCAGACAAATCCAACAAGATCTTACATGATTATTTTTCAAGATGTACAAATGCCAAGAGATAGTCAAAGTCATGTATATGAATAGTGTCAAAACAAGTAAACTAATAAAAACCGGAGTGAGTTGACCTACCATTACCACTTTCATCATTAAATTGTTCACTATCTCTTGGACAAGTAGAAATGTCGCTGTAGATAGCTAGGTAACTTATGGAAAGGAAACAGAACTACTTGTAAAATGGTTGAGCAAGTGAGGTACTTTCAGGCAACTGATGACCTTGAGCAAATTTCTCCAATGAATGCAGGATAATTTTCAACATGGAGGTTTTATGCACATCTACATGATTTTCTTTATATATCTAATGGCCCTTTAGGGTTTTCTAGAGCTATTTGTCAACCCCAGATATTGTTTAATACTTGCTAAATTTCTTCCCGAACGATATAAATCCATATTTCCACTTGTTGTCTAATTCGCTTGATGTAATAGAGGCAAGACTATTGGTTAGTTTTTAACGTACGCCAGGTGAAAACTAGTAGGCAAGAGTGAGGGTGAAGTAGTAAATGAATAAGAGCCTTGTAACAAAAAATTTATCATTTGACCTCTAACATCATGCACTCTTGCAAAAAAGTAAGACAATGAAATAATTATTCAAACAGTAAGTTGAGCTACAATACTAAACTAACCAGATGATGGAGATTTGACTCATCGTCCACAGCTTTTCTTCCAGTCAGTAACTCAAGCAGAACAACCCCATAGCTGTAAACATCAGATTTCTCAGTAAGCCGTGAAGTGCGAGCATACTCAGGGTCTATGTAACCAATGGTCCCCATTACATAGGTTGACGTGTGGGACTTTGAGGCACACACGCTTTTTGCGATGCCAAAATCGGTAAGATGAGGTTCGAAGTCCTTGTCAAGTAAGATGTTAGATGACTTAACATCCCTGTGGATTATACGAGGACTGCAATCATGGTGAAGATATGCAAGACCCTGAGCTGCTCCTAATGCAATTCTAAGACGAGTTTCCCAGTCCAGCTTTTTCTTCTTTGCATGCCCTGTTCAATACAAGAATTAAGCAGAAAACTCAAAACCTGATCTAAAGTACAGTGGTTAGAGTTCTGATAATGGAGAGAAACACATCCTAAAACCTATATTGCACTGAAAGATATCCGAAACAGAGAAGAAGAAACATGAAACACATAGTATCTACATAGTGAGTTAGTGACAAACATAACATACAAATATGGGACGAGAAGGTATCAAAGGTACTTACGCAAGTCATGAGCCAAAAAGAAAAATAAGAACCTTAGTATTCTCCAAAATTAACCCTCTGAAGTCACTCAATTGAACAATAAGTTTCACGAATTTCAGCTGTGCATAATCTAAATAAAAAGGACATTTCAATAAATGTACATTGCCAAAAAAAAAAAAAAAAACAGCAAGCATGTAAAAAACAGTTTTATCTACTTGATCGTTCAGAAAACTCCATGAGTAAAAGAGTTCAGTTATGAAAATTTTAGTCACAAACTTACCATGAAGTAGATCCCAGAGGCTACCATTCTCCATATAATCATAGAAAAGTAGGTTTCCAGATGGAGAGAGGGAGTATCCCTGCAGGCTAACAAGATTCCGGTGCTTGATACTTCCAACTGTCTCAAGTTCTGTCTCAAATTCTTTTAAAGATTGAGGGTAATGAGAATAAAGCTTTTTAATTGCCACAGGTTTGCAGTTCTTCAGCACACACTTGTAAACAGTACTGGAGGCTCCACAACCAATGATGTACTTCTCACTCAGGTTCTCGGTCATCCTCATGATGTCATCATACACATGTAGTGCCATGTTCATATGAAGGATCACGAGCTTTGGTGATGAATAACTAACCACTGCTAGAAAACAGACAATAATCACATATTAAAACTACAGAAATTACGGAGAAGGCAGCTTAAAGCACAATCAGTTATTCGATTTCTAGCTAATATTTTTATTTAAGAGTTCAATCGTTTAACCTTGAGATGACACGTTATGTGGAAAATTAAAAATATGAGCATCAATAAACCAGAACAAACTGCCAGACATCAATAACCACAGTAATTCAATTTTACATTTGTTGCCATTGTCACAAGAAATCAATTGCCAATTATACCTCGTGACTTGTGAGATACAATTCCTTAATAACTAATGCTAATTAAAAACAGAATTTGGAAAAGGGCAGAAAAAGGAGGTTGCCCTAATACATTCTCACTAGCATTGAGTGATTAAGGCTGAACTCAATAGAGTCCTCAAATATCATTGCAAGGTGCATCCTGTTTGGATAGATGAAACACACCCAGCTCCCCATAGCCCAAAAATAATAGAAACCGATGATAAGCAAAAGCAGCAAAAGTGTAGCTCAATAAAGTCATGGAACGGGTATGAAAAACAACCTGGTTTTTCCAAGGAACCTTCAAAAAATGGAGCTGGTTTATGAGGACGGCAAGCTGCAGCTAATATCAAAAGAAGAATCACAAGTGCTCCCAAAGCGATCCCTAAAATGGCTGCCTTGGATATGAAAACTGCATACGCCAAAGAACATAAAATAACTTAGAGAAAACAGCACTGACCATCCAGATTACACACATTTACTAGCCATTTACGGAAAGTGTTAAAGATAATAGAAAAACAGTAAACACAACATTCTGAGAAAACGAGATCGCATAGAATCTTTTTTTTCCATATGCAAAAGAATATATTAGAAAACCAAATACAAGGGATCAAGGAATGATGAAAGAGCTAAAACTTTACTACAGGTACTTGGTGCCTAAATTGATGATCAGAGACAAGTTTGAAGATGGTAACTATTTTCTCGTGTTTCACAATACCGACATTTAAATCATTGCCTAAAGTGAGTAAACAGGTGCTCAATATTTATTCAAGTGACTGAAGTACCCTAGCATGTTTGTAATTTACTAGAAAGGTGGTAGAGAATAATATTTCCGACACCCAAGAACAATTGCAAAACTTTTTTTCTTTAGAAGTTCAAAAATGTTTGCAGTAGCATTTTCAAGTATGAATTAAGCAAAGGAATTCATCTCAACAAAGTTAAGACTATTCAATAGTCAAAAGTTAAACGTCATAAAGCAAAAACATTAAATCTTTAGAAAGGCAGGGAGTACAAGTAAAATGTCACTTGCTCAAAAACTAGTGGCATGATGCGTGACTGAGTAATCCATCACACATGCTTTTAAATTGCAACATTTACCTCTGTCAGTGGGAGGCGCATCATGACATGCTGAACCACGCCAATATCCACATAGATTAGAATTCCCGATAAAGCTGAGAAAAATAAAATGACAAAATCATGATACATATCTATTCAAAATAAAAAACCACAGCGAAGTTGAAGGTACATATATTACATAGAGCACTTCTATTTAACATAACTGCCGTTACCTGTTTGGCGAAAATCTTGAAAAATTGTTACTTGTAGGAATATCACCCACCAAGTCATTATATGACACATTTCTGCAAGAAACAACCACGTAAGCTGATATATTAGTCAGGCATATAAAGGGAAGATACGTTATTTACAAGTGATGTCCATAATTTTTTGAAACTAAGGGCAGGGGCAGGGGCAGGGGCAGGGGAGTGTTCCTAAAGAACGTACAGCGTGGCAAGGCTGAGACAATTCATCAGCGTCAACACATCTCCAGACAAATTGTTGTATTCCAATCTCCTGCCACCATATTACAATGAAGATGTAACAATCCAATAACAGGAGGGAAAATGTAAAAAGAAAGTAAGCATCCAGTAGAACTTACAGGGAGAACAAATTCTGCAGTTGACCCAGCTCTTGTGGGATTGGACCAACAAGCTGATTACTAGACAGATCTCTGCAAGGCAGGTAAAAGATATTAGTTTAGGAGTAAGTACAAGTCTTAAAAGGATTGTAAAGATATCAGCAGCGAAGGATTTACATTTCCACAATACTCCTGAGGTTGCCAAACTCAGTTGGTATTAATCCACCTATATGGTTTCTGCTCAAGTTCCTGCATATAAAATAGAAAATTGAGCAAGATGGATGAAGTTTTTGAACTTCTTATGGATCAGCATTTCAGATAATTAAACATACAGCTTAAGAAGATGTTCCAAGTCTCCAAGAGGTGACGGAATAGATCCACTGATATGGTTGTCAGAAAGGTCTCTGAATAAAACAAAAATTATCATTTGACTAAGCTCACCATTTATCTGGAGACAAGTGCAACATAGACCGAAAGGAGAAACCAGAAAACGAAACTCACAGCGTATCAAGATTTCCCATTCGAGAAATTTCAAGTGGAATAGAACCTCTTAATTGGTTGGCTGACAAATTCCTACAGAACGGCTCCAAAAAGTTCATTGGGTTAGAACTTACAAGTATTCAGTGATTTGATCATTCTTGCTAATTAATTTCTCATCACAAGGTTTGTATCACTCACAAGTATGTCATACTCTCCAGGCTTTCAAAGGCAGCTGGGATGGTTCCATTCAACTTGTTGCCATGCACATTACTGACAAAAACAAAAAAAAAAGGAAAAAAAATAATATTAAACCACAATTGAATGTTGGAACACATAGCTGGAGGGATCAACATAAAGTATGTAACTCACATGCTATTGAGATTAGCACACGAACTGAGATTGCCTGGTATGGGGCCTTCAAGATTGTTGTTTGCAATATTTCTATAGAAAAATTAACCAAGTAAGATGCTTGATGTGATGCCCGCCACCTTTACTGAGTATAAAAGTAAACTTACAGGTCAAACAAGTCCGTAAGCTTCCCAAGCTCTGGCGGAATATGTCCAGTGAGATGGTTGTCATTTAGTTCCCTAAGAATCCAAATTCACAGAGAGATGACAAACAGTTAGTAATGTGCATCATCAACAAAAAGTCACCTAGATACAGAAACAATTCATGAAATAGTGATTTAGAAATATGGCATTTTTGCCCATAAACACATACAAGTAATGGAGTTTTGTCATGTTCCCAAGCTCCGGAGGAATTGAGCCAGTCAACTTGTTACCGTGCAAATATCTGCAACACACAACAGTTCACTTAAACAGTTAAACCACATATACAGCACATAAACATTGACAACATAATCAATTCAGTAGATAATCAAAATATTAAATTTCAATAAAGATTGATAATATGATACTAAACTGGCCAAGGCAACTATAAAAATCTACTAGCAACAACAAAAGAAAACATAAGTAAAAAGATAAATTTGATACTCACAGCTTCTCAGTATAGCTCAAATTCCCCAATATTGGAGGGATTGTACCAGTCAACTGATTGAAGCTTAAATCCCTGAAAGTGACAAAATATCAACAATGATAAGGAGAATTGTAAAGCTAATGGAACTATTCCCTGGGTCAAGAAATACTATCATTTATATCAAGTTAGCACACTTCTGGGAGTATTAAATTCATTTTAGAGGAACTTACAGCACTGCAAGTGCCTGCATCAAGCCAATAACAGAAGGAATCTCCCCTGAAAGTTGATTTCCTTGCAATGACCTATGCATTGACAAGAAAGTCATTTGGTCAGAGCACATTAAATAAACCAAATAATTAGACAGTTAGAGGTTCTTCATCCACATACAAGGTTGCAACTTGCAAAAATCCTATGTTGAATGGGATCTCCCCAGTGAGTTGATTGTACGACAGGTCCCTAAAGCAGAAAACAATGAGCAATTTTTCTTCAGTAATCAAGCTGCAAAGTATAAACAAGTCAACTTGAGTGAAGTTTAATGACATACAATACTTGGAAGGCAGTGCAGTTGCCTATACTCTCAGGTATAGTTCCAGTCAGACTGTTGTTTCTAACATCACTGCAAAAATTAGAGGACTCCACATTACTAAGATCTAGGTAAGTGTCAAATGCTTGAAGTACATATATAGCTAGAAGTATAGATGACTTACAAATACCACAAGCCAGTCAGCTGGCACATATCAGGTGAGAGTGTCCCACCCAAATTGTTTCCCCGAAGCCCACTACATTTCAGCGAGTCATCAAGAAGTATGTGAATATACCAATCTCCAGAACAGACGATAAAAATTATGCTTACAACATCATCTAATAAAGCTTCAGCGAAATGCTGGTATTATACTTACAGATATTGCAAAACCTCATTCCAGTATATAAGCCTTGGGATGTCCCCTGTTAGAGAGTTCTGTGCAAGATCTCTGAATAAATGATGAATGAATTATCAAATTTGTACTTATCTAGCACTTGAAACAATGTGATAATGATCAAAAGTTTGCAACTAAACCACGGGTTCAGAACTTTACAATATTTTCAAATTTGGAATCTGAGAGAGGGTGGATGGGATTGGGCCAGTCAATTGATTATTCTTCAAGATCCTGGAAGACCATTTGAGATGACGAAAAATTAAGAGTTCATTATTGCACAATAAACCAATCAACTGATCAGTAGCAGATGAATCCTTACAGAGCTTCCAATTGTTTCAACTTCGATATTGAAAATGGTATGTCCCCGTAAAGTTCATTGAACGACAAGTCCCTAATATCAAATGTTCACGAAAAATAAGTCATGATAAGCTTTGGACATATAGAGGTTTGTATACCTATAAACCTAGGTTCCAAATCAAATGAAACATACAAGCTCTTCAGAGGAGAACAGTCTCCAATCTCATCGGGTATCTGGCCTGAGAGCCTGTTTCGACTAAGATCACTGTTCAAACAACATACGATATATCAGCAATTGATCATATATAGGCAAGGCCATAAGGAAAAAAGTGAAAGTTAGTATAGTGTACATTGATAGTAAGCTTTTGAGATCTCCAATGGAAGATGAAATTTCTCCATCAAGATTTAGCCCTGAAAGATTCCTAGATTGATCCCACCACCCAAAAGGCAAACAAAACATTAAAAACTTTTACATAAAGAACAAATCCAATATACAAAACAACCAAAATAGCATGATGATGATTTAGTTGGACTATTTTTCAAGGATAAACAAAAAAGACATAAATAATATATAAATTATAAAATAAAAACAAAACAAAATTTAATAAAGAGAGAAACATAGAAGAAGAAAACATGAACAAAAACTCACAAAGCGACGATATTGAAGGTGGCATTGTCACAAGTGACCCCTCTCCATACACAATAATCTGCTGATGGTGAATCTGACCAGTCATATAAGACATTATCTACATCCCTAATTGACTTCTTAATCTCCAACAGTGTTACTCCTTTCAATCCAAAAAACAAACACACAAAAATAAAGGTTCATTAAAACAAATTCATTATATACCAAACTAAAAATTGATAAGACAGCAAAAGGTATTTCACCTACCCAGAAAAAGGAAAGCATTGAGCAAAAGTAAGAAATAGCATTGACAAATCTAAAAAGAAGATAGAGCTAAAAAAAATCACTCTCAAATGATAAGACTAAACCTAAGTACTTATTAAAAAAATAAAATAACGGCTCAAATAACTGTTGTTACCTAAATCAACGACAATCATAATACCTTCCTAAATAATTGTAACTTCAGGAAGATTTGGAGAATATAATAGTGAGAAAAGGACAATTAAAAAATAGAAGAAATATCTACTAAAATTTTCTACTATCAGGGTATTCGTTTTAAGAATGATTTAAGGACAAAAAAAGTGGCATTACTATATTAATCACACAGAAAGTTGGTAAATTAACTATTGTTTAGACACAGACAAAAACTAATTAAAAAATGTATCAAGAGGAGAGAGAAAGAGTAAGAACAAGATTAATAGAAAATTTACCATCGTCAGAGTCCACAGAACCCAAGCTAGATAACAGAACAGAAGTAAGAATAACCAAAGTAACAAGAGAATGCCGCCATTGTTGGAATCCAGAGAAAAAACCCACCTCCATTTTTGAGTTTTTCAAAAAACCCACCTCAATTTTTTTAAGCTTTTTAACAAACCCAGTAAAACCCACAAATTAAAATCCAAATTCCAGGCTTAAATGAAGAAAAAAAAAACTTCTACCCAAAAAACACTTCACTTTTTTTCTGGGTTTTCAACATTAAAAAGCACTGTTGAAGAAGTGAAGTGAAATGAAGCAGGGGAAAAAAAAGAGTCAAAATTGTAGAAGAAGAAGAAGACCCACAAACTGAAATTTCATACAAAAACTGAGCAGAGTGAATAAAAATCACGATCAACTTGCCCTTTTAATCAATTTTCTCTCTCCTAAAAAAAATTGAAAGGTGCACCCTTTCTTTCTTGAGAATAAAAACTCAACACAATGTGCATTGCATTTTCTCCTCCTCAATTAAATTCAATTCTAGAGATAGAAAGAGAAGGACAGAAATTATGTAATGCAGTGTGACATTAGTGTAGAGAAGAAAAGGACTAGTTTTTAGCTCTGCAAAAATTCTGGGTTTTTAAAGGACCACCTGTAATTTGTAGTATATAGGGGAGCTACTACTATAAACTACTAGTAAAAATTTTGCAATAAATTAGGAGTAGTTTTTTTGGGTTTTAGTTTTTGATCAAATTTTCTCTTTCCTCCATATTTTAGGTGATAATGAGAGAGAAAGAGAGAAGGGTCGCTTTCTGTTGTTTTGGGTGTTGACAGGAGCAGCTGTATTTTTTTTGCAGGAGAGAGAGAAGTCTGAGCACCTGCAGACGCCTCCCTTATTACTACTTTTTGGACTTGACAGTGATCCTCCTTTTTCTTATCTCTCCTCTAAAACTCTTCACTTTTTCTTTTTTTTGAGATAATTTTTTTTTTTGGGTGTTTTTTTTAGGGGGAAAAAAATTTGCTTGTTTTATGTACTACTTTATGGAGATTGGTAATTTTGAAATAATTGATTTTGTGTGAGGTTTGAGTAGGGGGGTGGATATTGGAATTCTTGTCATTATTGAGATTTTCACATTTATGGTTTGTAACACTAGTTTGGTAGTTATGCTTTTGCCCATTGTTCTTCTTTTGAAACATTGTAGGCTTGTGGGTTAAATATGAGGCTATACTATTTATTGCTATTATAAATTTTGCTTTGCCCATAATCGATGAGTAAGGAGTTGGTGAGAATTAGGGACTCAATCCGGATGAGACCATAGTCCGTTTCGATGTGCAGAAAAAAATTCAAGTCGACTCTGACAAAAGAGCAATCCGACCTTACTTAAAAAGTCTGACCCCGAGTTGGAGGAGGGCGAGTCAGAGGAGGGTCGGAGTCGGATCTTATAAAATAATCCCACATCTAAATCCAACTCCGACTTTTGAGTCAATCAATACTTTTTTCTTATTTATGTTAATGTATTTTATATGTATAACCTGACTCGACTTTCAACCAATTGTATTATATAGGATTTTCTCATTGAATAAATGATTGTTAAAATAATAACAGTATTTAGATTATTTGTACTATATAAGATTTCCATATGATTATTAGATTAAATTGTAGTGATTAGATTAAATTATAATGGTTAGATTAAATTATAACGATTAGATTATTGTATTATAGAAGACTATTCTATTATATAAAAAAATGTGCAGAAAAATAAGTCGGGTCAGGTTCGGGGTCGCATGTTCGAAATTCAAATCCGGTCAGAATCGGATTTTCGGATTTTGATTCGTTATCGATTCAGATTTTGGAGACAAATGTCGGGGCTGAAGTCAAGCTCGGATTTAAAATCCGACTTCTTATAGGGTCAAAGTCGGATTATGCATAATCCGATCCAAGTCCGATCCGTTGTCATCCTTAATGAGAATGGTTTGATTTACTAGAGTGAGAGTTTATTTTGGACTATAATACTGGTACTCTCTCTATCTCAAAATATAGTTCATATTTTTATTTTGAAAGTCAAATTTCAAAAATTTTGACCAAATATTCTCATTGATATAAAAAAAAAACATACTCATGTAAGGTCTTGTTATATTCTCCTCAATATGTACATTCATAATATCAACTTTTTATATTTTTTACTAATATGAAATAGAATATATTGTAGGTCAAATATACATCTGGAATTTTGTGCAAAAAGAACCATGAGCTATATTTTGAAACGGAGTGAGTAATTCTTAAGGTATGAATATTGGGAATATGAAGGAAAGTCTTGAGCAAAGACTTTGAGATACTTTAGCAAAAACTTTGAGAGACTTTAGCAAAGACTATGCAATAATGTTGAAAGAAAAAGTTGAGAGCCTTGGAGTGGGTTTGATAATTCAAGACTCCATCAAAGACTATGACATGCAAGGGGTTAAATTTCTAAGCCACTTAAAACTTGACATTTTTATTTTCTTCTTTTGTAAAATTCATTTAAAACGTATTCTGTAGTGAGTTTGAGGGATAGTGTATAAAATAGGAATGAGTCTCGAGTGAGTCCGCAAAGTTTCAAAAGTAGTGAAAAACTAATGTGGCACAATCTGAAGTTTAGTGTTTAGGGTGAGTTTATCCCTAAGACTCAACTCCAAACTTCAGATTGTGTCACATCAGATTTTCACTAACTTTGATTCTACAGACTCACTTCAAACTTATTCCAATTTTATACTTTATTCCTCGTATTATCTTCACACTACTTTACAAAAAAGGAATTAGACATATGGCATTTTATTGTTGGCCTTAAAATATATCTTTTGCATGGCAAGAGTTTTGAAAAAAGTCTTGAATATCAAAACCCAAACACAAGACTTTGTCCAAGACTTTACTCAAATATAGCCGAACCTTGTCATAAGACTCTCATCAAGACTCCCCTTAAAACTCCCAATATGAGGTATAAACTCACCCTATATCAAATTAGCATTTTCGAGAACTGAAATGAGGTATTAATGTATTGATAAGAGCATGCTCATCCATGAATATATTGAAAAGCTTGTAGTCCATATCTATGATTATCATCATGCTCATCAAGACTCTCCTCAAACATTTCAACTATTGGCATATCAAACATATTTAATTTGAAACTGTCAAAGTAGCATATTAGATTGCTAATATCAGCCACTTGATCGATGATCATTTTTCTGGTATAAGACATTTCTAATTCAGCTCTTCATTTCATCCTTGTTAATTGATGTTTTAGGAGGGCCTCCTAAAACTTTTCTTTTCACCTTCACAAAAGAAAAATAATTCAAATATATTATAATCATGACTAAAAATACACCTTTTTGTACATGATATATTTTTTCTCTCTTTCTCAAAAAAACTATATAGGAATTCATAAGCCTATTTTATTCTTCAATACTACTAGCTTATAAGCTTTGATTTATGATAGAACTATAAGCTCTATATTTGTTGAAAGTTTTTCTATTCATATACTCCGACCCTCATCTTTTGAGCTGAACTAAAGTAAAATTATGAGAAGAAAGTAACTGAACTAGACCATATTGTACTGAACTTAAGTGATTTGAATTGAACTGAGTTGAAATTGCCCCCAAAAAAACAGGCCTACCCCTGTTTCACATTACATGCAACATTTGTTTTTTCAACTCCAACATGCTTCTTTGGACGTTAATATGATCTCAGGTTGCATATAAGTAAAATAAAGAAAAAGATGATATTTGAATTCCTCGCATTGAGATAAATTTAACATGACCCACTTCAATATGTTTTCTCTTACATAATTAATGATACAAAATTGGTTGATAAATAGTCATCAAATAACAAATGTTGCATGTATACTAAAACGTTTAAACACACTACTACATTAAAAGGCAAAGGCAACACACAAAAATCGTTGCAATAGGTCCAAAAGTCGTTGCAGTAGACCTATTGCAACGGTTTTGAACCATTGCATTTGGAGGCGTTGCAATAGGCCTAGTGCAACGACTTTTGGGGCCTATTGCAACGGCTACCACAAAGCCGTTGCAATAGATGTATAGAGCCGTTGCGTCATCTATAAGGTCTATTGCAACGCCTCTATATCTATAGCAACGTCATTCGATAGTTATTGCAACGACCCTAATATTCATATTGTGTCTCATTTTGGCTTCTATAGCAACGCCTCTCTATATATTACAACACTATCATATAGCTATTGCAACGCCTTTATGACGGAATTTTTTTTTAAAAACCCCTCCTGATGCCTACCGAAAACCTATAATATTACAGCCTGGATATATATTAGTAACGAAGCAACAAATGCAAAAATACTCTTGAAATGCCAAAAATTATTGTCATATCTATATTATAATTTCCAAAATAATTAAATTAAGAGTATACATGAAAAATCCTAATTAACGAAAATTAATGTACTTAATCAAACCTAACTAATAATATTTGTTTTAGGACCACAAATACTTCTAATAAGTACATATAAATCATTTTCCTTCTAACCACCAAGTACCGCATCACTATAATATAGCTAGCTAAATCTGGCCGATAGTATGTATAGTGAGACGTCTACGTTTGATCTCCTCCAGTTGGTTCATTATTCACCTAAAAATTCAAACATTGTAATAGTTAATAAACGTACACCATCAACAACACAAAAAAAGAGACAAAATTACAATACCTTGCATTATTGCTATAATAAGAATAATGTGGGATGGAGATGACAATATAAAAGAGACAAAATTACAGTAGCTTGCATTATTAATCTAAATAACATGGAGGCAGCTCTTTCATATCAATAGAAAATGAAGAACAAGGGATTATCTGTGATTTGAAAACATATACGACTTTGATGCATAATACCTTTATTAGCAAATTAAGAAAGACATTGATCCTGAATAATTTCAGTATCATTATGTGACCTTACTTGTTTCACATTGGTATTATATCAGTGGAGTCCCTTGCTACCTCACTAGGACAGGGTATGATTCTCCCGCTTCCATCTCAGGCCTTTGCATGCCTTTTGAATTGTTGATAATTTTGTTTTCACACTTCATGCATTCATTGATTCTCCACTGCATTTGTTTGATTGCTCAAGCTAGACAAATGTAGTATACATATGAATCAGATAGTAATATACATTTTCCAGGCTGATAATTGACTTTAAAAAATTTCATATTGATTTTTAGATATAATTGACAGTTTAAGGCTTGAGGTTGGATTGTGTCTGTATGGCAACGACCTCAAACAACGCATTACACCTATTGAGGCAGGAATGACATGGGCTGTTGGAAAGAGGAGGAGAGGAGAAGGTGGGTTTCTTGGTGCAGAATCGATACTCAAACAAATAGCTGATGGTCCTTCAAGGAGGCGAGTTGGGTTCATATCTTCAGGGCCACCTGCTAGAGGTCATAGTGAAATTCATAATGAAAAAGGAGAAAATATCGGTGAAATCACTACTGGAAGATTTAGTACTTACCTTAAAAGAACATAGCCATGGGTTATGTAAAGTCGGGGAACCACAAAGCAGGCACCAATGTTAACATTGTAGTAAGAGGAAAGCCCTATGGAGGAGTCATCACTAAAATGCCGTTTGTTCCCACCAAATACTACAAGCAACTTAGTGAAAATTCCTACCCTCCTGGTTCCTTATATTGTTATAATGCTTAACATGTTCATCAGAACTCAGTCCTGGAATCTTTTTCTTGTTCTTGAAATTCCTGATCTGATTGTAAAATTTCTTTCTTTGCTCCTTGTAGATATTACTTTGCTCTTGTTTCAAACACGTAGAGAAGCCAAAGACATACAATGGCAAAAGGGTCCCAACAACAACTAACAAATTATGGTGAATATGGTAAGGCCATGGTACACAAAGAACAGTGGTGGTTTGTCACACCAAACCATGCATACAAAGACCCAGCAATTCAATCATAATGCCAAGATACATGGCACAATTGCACCAGCAAGACTCAGGAAATATCAGATTTTATTAGTAGTCAGTCACTCCTCACAATGAAGCATAGCAACCAAGGCATCATAATTGGTTCTGAAGTTCAACTTTCCAAACAAGAGAACCTTAATATCATAATATACTTCAAGTTGATCTAAACATTTATTGCTAGTTAAAAATAGAATTATGAAACTACACATTTAACACCCTATAATTTTAGGAAGATAGGAAGTTTTAAACTTTTGTAGAGGCAAAACTAGAAGTTATAAACATTTCTATACACAAAAGAAATAGTACAACATTATAACAGGTGAAATGGCTTTCGTAATTAAGTATAACTGTCAAAGTTCGGCACCACGACTTTCAAAACCATCCATTTAATGGCTATCACATAGCTACAAGTTCAGAGTTCACGTTTTCGAATTAGCGTTATGCAGAGAACTTGACCATTTAGTCAGTTAAATATGTAAAGCCACTACATGGACCCATGCATACAACTGCTTTTTTTTTTAGCCTGCCAAGCTTGTTCTAACTTGTCCTAGCCCATTCCCCCCCCCCTTCTGTTCCATTATATGGAAACACACACGCTTTACAATGAATGTTGTGCACAATCTTATATATACTTCATACACTGGGAATTTTAGCACAAAGTTGAAGAATATTGATTTGTTTGAAATTTTCGAGGTCTGACATCTTGTGTTATGGTCATCCAGCAACTAGATGGATTTCCACAGTTGCTCGTAAATCTGTAGACCGCAAAAGCTAACAATGTAACGAGGCAATTGTAGTCTGTATGCAGATTGAGGTAAATAGAATTTTAGCCCCAGAGGTACACCTGATTTTACCGAAATGTTTTTGGCACACATGTTTCATGCTGCCTTGATGACTAGCATAATAAATCGACCTACTTGCTCCATGATGATCCATGGTGATCAGAGCTTACTTTTGTTTTATTTTTTCTTAATTAACATCTAAATCTCTCATCTCAGTTTAATTGGGCACTCAAGGTGTATGATTTCCATTTCCATTTGTCAGTTTTTGCGGTTCCATCAACCAAGGGCCAAGACCTGTATCAACTTTTTTGGCAAAATGGTCTACGCAAACATAGATAATCCTCTGTCCCTTATTGTTTTACCCCATTTGCTTGTCAAACTTCTGTAACTTAAATTCAATCTGACAGTTAAGAATACATAAATTCATGGAGAAAACACAACAAACTTCTTAAAATTTACCTGGTTTTTCAGCTAAATTACAACTTGTGTCCAAAAACCAGAAGAATCCTTTAACCCAGAAACAAAAATAATCAAAAACAAAAAGGAACAGTTTTGCAAACCTTGTTGTTCAGAGTAGAGACTTCAAAATTGATCACTTAGAACTTAATTGATACTTAGTAACTGTCAATTTTTTGCAGTTGAGTGGTGTAAATCAGGTCAAATAATTTCTCATCCTCAAGCTTACATATTTTACGAGAGTTTATTATTTTTCTTATTTCACATTAAACTAGATAGATTTGAAAGTCATTCAAACTCAAGGACTGTTTGTTATAATAGTGAGAAGCCATGGCTCAGAGATATTAGGGCATATAGCTTGAAGAAGTCACCGGCCCTAAAATTCTCATAACAATTGTAATTGAAGAACATACCTCTGAAGCTCGAATGGTAATTCGAATTGCGCCTCTTTGCTTGAGTTTTCTTGAATAATTTCGCCTACTTTCTGCGTTGAAGACTTGAATTTCGGAGGTATTTCATGAAATTCTGAATTCTTCCGTTTCCTTTGTTTTGCAGATACTCGTGAATTTAGGAATTCATGAATTAAGAAACTCGTGAATTCTGGAATTCCTCTTCCTTTTAGTTGATAATCGCAATTCTCATACATTAAGCAGTTGAAAGACTTCGGAGATTGAAATTTTTTTCAAGCAGATATTCTTAGGAATTCTTAATACTTGAGTGTGAATGAGTTTTTTTTCTTTGTTTTACGAAAATGTGAGGGTATTAGGTTAGAAGTTTTTTTTTGTAGAGGTTTTGAAATTTCGTGAAAAAAATAGTGGGAAAGATCATTGTTGCCATAAATAATGTCTAATGCAACGACCACCCTTAATTGTGTTAATGTATAATTCCATCTAATGCAACGACAATAAGCAAGTCGTTGCAATAGATATACCTAATGCAACGGTTATTATAAAGTCGTTGCAATAGCTTAATTCATGAACCTAAATTGAAATGGGCCGTTGCAATAGATGATCCTACTGCAACGGTATAAAAAATAATCGTTGCAATAGCTTATTTTAACCATTGCCTTTGATTAAAAATGTAGTAGTGACATATCAAGAGACTCTTGTCGAATGGTGTATCAAACAACAAAATAAAGCATGATTTGGAAAATATTGGGTTTGTTCGCTTTGACGTCCATTGTCTGGAATTTTGATGAATTCATATTAACTAGAGAAATTGATCGTTGATTTGCGTGTAGTGCCAACTCTCACGAGTCATGACTTAGTCCATCGAAGACGGCATGTAAAAGTTCCACGAATTATCATGCTATTATTGATCAACTCCGTTCATACATTGTGTCTTTCATTAGTAACATCCATAATACTAATCACATACTTCTTGCTTGTTGGATATGTAAGGATGAACTTCGATGGCCAATTGTTAGTCGTCAAAGTATTTATGGAGATTGAGAGGAGGCCTAACTTGTATAATGATGCATTAAGAGAAGTACGTAATACTAGCTCAACTTCTAATCTTCGCCCTAAAATTACTTAAAATCGCCCAAAAAAAATTGAAATCACATTTTTAACCCCCACCCAACAACCACCCTTCTTACCTCATTATTTCTCTTTCAATACCCCAACCTCCTACCTCCACCATTAAACCTGCAGTTTCTTTTTCCTCAATACCTCCACCATTAAACCTCCTGTTTCTTCTTCCTCCACCACTAAACCTGGAAATCGAGCCTCCCCTTTACCTTCTACCTCTTCTCTTTTGTGGTTGCGCGGATTCTGGCGAAATTTTTTTAGGGTCATGGGCGAATGTCCACGGCGGGCGTTCGCCCACGACCCTAAAAAAAATTCGCAAGCTTTGCGTGTGGGTGGTGGAGGTAGGTGATGGCGGTAGAAGCAGTTGGCGGTGGAGAACGTCGCAGTTGGCGATGGAGGTCGCGAATGGGTGGTGAAGGTCGCAGGTGGAGAATTACAGTCCTATACATGGGCACACGAGTAAAAAATTACAGTCCTTGCATTCTTCATTCATAATGCAGAATTGGAGAATTTGCAGGTATGTACCATGCTAATGCTTGATAATAATGGCAGTACATCAGAACTGGAATGGGGTACGTACTATTGGCAAAAAAATTAGCTCTTCTAATAGTATTACGGAGGGTATTCAAGTGGTTTGATTTCTAAAACTATCACTCAATGAATGCTTGGTGTTGAACGGGAGGGTCGTAGGTGGGTGGAGAAGGTCGCAGGTGGGTGGTGGAGGTAGGTGATGGCGGTGGAGGTCGCGAGTGGGTGGAGAAGGTAGGTGGTGGTGGTGTGGGTGGTGGAGGTGTGGAAAAAAAGGAAGGGCAAAATTATCTATAAAAATAAACTTTGGGCAATTTTAAGTAGTTTTAGGGCGATGTTTAACAAACCTCAATACTAGAGCTACTTCAACTTATTTCATCATTAAATAGGAGGAGCGCCCAAATATAATTGGATGATGGATAACCTTTCTTAACATGAGTTATGTTACCGCCACTATAAGTGATGGTTGCTTAGAGCACCATTACTCACAATTGAAAAAAGAGATCATCCCACTCTCTTTCTAACTTTCTCTCTCTAAAAAATTACATCCCACAATCTTTTCCCACTCATCTCCTTAACCATGAACCATTTTTCAATCATCCCAACTACTTTTTCCTCTCTCTCTTACTTTTTGACCCCACCCAACTACTTTTCCCTCTCATCACCCAACTACCATCATACAATATTTTTATTATTTACTTTTTAATGATATGAAATATTAATTACTAATTGATATTTTATTATTAATTAATTAAATAAATAAAATTAAAATTAAAATTTTCATTATCATTTTAATAATTAGTGTATGTAATTAGTGTTTTCATTAAGTAATTAAATACGAAACTAGTTAGCGTTTTTATTGATATGAGACACAATTAGCATTTTTAATATAATTTTAAGATCGAAATACATAAAATGCTACATTGGTGCGACAATTACAAACTTAATTAAGAAAAAAAGTGCATAAAACTTCTCCATATCAAAATTTCAAACTTAATTAGCATTGCCACCAAATTTCTGACATGTATTGGCAAGTCTACTCCAACGACCTTTCAACATAGCAGCATTTCTTGGAGCAATTTTTGTTGGGTGTGCTATTCTTCCTGTCTCGAAAGCTTCCCAAACTTTTCCCCAGAAGGCATTTTTCTTTTGGTTCGTCCCACTCACCTTATCAAGAGTCGTGTTCGTAAATGCGGAGATCAGGAGTTCATCTTCATGTTCACTCCAAACCCTCTTACCACAAAACCATCAGAATCATCATCTTCACGGTATGATAGGTTGACATTTTCAGATGGGATTCATGGTAGAGGTTATCATATTGAGGAGAATAATTTGAGAATTTCTTATATAATTAGGATGATTAGGATCCATAATTATAAGAATATGAAATTAAAGAGCAATGGAAGAAGAGTTAGAACAAATAGAAGAAATTAGTGAAGAGGGAGAAAATTAAGTGTGTCCAAAGTATAGCAAAATGGGTCTCTATTTATAGATCTCGAAAAAATAGAGCCGTTGGTATTTTTTCTTTTTTTTTTATTTATATTTTTTAAAATATAACCGTTGTAAAATTTACAACGGTTATATTTTAACGAACCAATAGGAAGCTGACATTTGGCGGGTGAGACAAGTGTCACGCTGCAGTTGGCGCTGACACACGTGTCAGCTGCAGCGTGTCAGCGAGACAAAAATTTTTTGCCTCACCCAGCAGCAAAACGCAGCCTTTTGCTGCTGGGTGAGGCAAAAAAAATTAGTGCAATGCTGACCAGGCAGTGGGTCCCACTCCCACGCCTGATCACCATTTCACTCGTCCCATCTTTTTTTTTTTCCAATCACCTTCATTCATCCCACAATCTTTTTTCTAATCATGGTTAAGGCCCATTTTTTCTCAATCACCTCCATGATCTTTTTTTCCAATCATGGTTAATGGTGCTCTTATTTTGTCAGCATATAAGGGTATAATCTTTCAAATTAATTTTCCTCAACTTATCTTACTTCTATAAACTTTTATAAAAATAGGTAAAATCGACATTAATCAACTCATTTAAAGCGAAAAAAAACATTGTTCTAGCTAAAGATGATCAAATAGCAGGCAAAGTCGGGTCCAAAAAATTCAGTACACCGTGTTGAGTCGGATAAAACTTCTAGCAATTTTTTTTTTTGCACAAAACCTATTTGGCTATTAAAAGAAAAATCAAAATCGAACCATGCATGCAATTAGAGATGATCAACAGTGCCGGCCAATCCAACCCAGCCTACCTCGTGGGTCGTGTGGGTCGAGCCCGCAAAAAGCCTGTTCCAGACCGGCTCGAACTGCGAAATTGGCGGTTGGGTCATGGGTCGAATTTCTTGAGTCCAAACCGCTACCAAAACTGCACCAACCCGGCCCATGACCCGAACTCGCCAAACCTAAGTAATTATTCAACCAAATTGTGTATATTTTAATCAAATTGCATATATTATAATTCAATTAAATTCAAAAATAATGAAATCATTCATTCATTTTAAACGTGTTATGTAACAACAATGAATAATTCCATGAATTAAATAATTTTGAAAAAAAACCCTCATGCACCCTAGTCCGGTCTAGCTCACTAGACCAACGAACCGCCAAAATCGCATACCGAATCTTGAAAATTGGTAACAGACCGGTGTGTGCCAAGAAGTTTCAGCCTACGAACCAGCCCATGAATTTCATTGTCCGATCTTGGGTGTTGAAATCCTAGTCCAACTCGTTAAGGCCAGCGACCCGGCCTGCCCAGCCCGTACCAATGACCATCTCTACATGAAACTATGCTCAAACTTGGGCATTTTTCTAGTTATCTTGATCCAGGCTACTTTTAATCACCTCTAACTAGTATTTGGGTCTGGGCATTGCTCCGGGTTGGTATTGTTTTCCAAATTTGATATGCATTTTTTTCCATTCCCATTAGAATATATTAAAGAAAACTCAACATTTAAAAGATACAAATATAATAATGTGAACACTTAAAGCATGATTGAAAGTTGGTTGAAATGATAATTGTGTAATGTATAATAGCAAGAGGTTATGCATTCAAATCTTGTTACAAGTTAAGATGTTATCCCTGGCCTTGTTTGGTTGACAAAACAAATCATGGGAAGTGCAAATTCCTAGGAAGTAAAAATATGAAGTTGTTTTGCAAAATATGGAATTTGCACTTCATAGGAAGTTCTACTTCCCACACAATGGGGGAAGTTGCTTACCTAGTTCCCCACTTCCCCTAGATAAGTGCCACTTCCCATGGGAATTCCATCTTCTCATGGCCTACCAAACAATTTTGTTTACTTCCTAGGAAGTGAAATTTCATGGGAAGTGAAAAATCAAGGGAAGATCAACTTCCCAAGTGCAACCAAACGATACCTTAGTCAGTTGAGATTATTATTGAAAAAAAAAAACAGAATATCCAGATAAAAATGAGTGGGTAAAAATGTAAGATGGGTGAAGAGAAATGCACTAGTGAGCTAAGGTGCGTGGGACCCAGAAAGGTCCATATCAAATCAAACAGTACAAAGAAAAATCAAGAAATCATATCATAACATGAGATAAAAATGATGATGGTGGGTTTTTACCAGCTTTGGCATTCTTTACCTCTTGTATAATGAAAAGTTACTCCACTCCTTTTTTTTTTCTATCCCTCGGGAAGGTCACTTGTCCGGTTGTCCCATCTTCTCACCCCTCTCTTCCTGACTCTTTTTTTCTTTTTCTTGGAGGCCTGGGAGCTGAGAGTCAAGAGAGGCATGCAATATGCAAATATGCAATTGCAAATGAGCAGTCAGAATTGCACTTCCTCCTTCCACTTTCTAGTTTTAACTAGGACAAATTTATATTGATTCTCCAATATTTTCTCACCAAATTGCAAAATAACTAAATTAAAATTATCACTTAACAAATTGCAAAATAACTACTCCCTCCGTCCCATAATATAGTGCTTGTTTCTTTTTTCACGGTCTCCAAAACGTAACTTTGACCTTTAATATCTTCAATTCCTTATTAATAAAAAATAAAAAGTTGATATTATGAAACTACACATTGAGACAATCTAACAAGATCCTACATGAATATGTTTTTTATATATACAAATGAGAATATTCGGTCAAAGATTTTAAAGTTTGACCACCAAAAATGAAATAGGCACTATATTATGGGACGGAGGGAGTAAATTAGAATTATCACTTATCTAAAGGTATGAATATTGATAGTCTTAAGGGGAGTTTTAAGTAAAGATTATGCAATAATGTTGAAAGAAAAAGATGAGAGTCTTGGAGTGAGTTTGATAATTAAAGACTCCATTTAAGACCAGGACATTTAAGGAATGAAATTTCTAGCCACTTAAAAGTTGACATTTTTTTTAAAAAAAAAAATCAATTTAAAACCTAGTCTGTGAAGAGTATGAGGGATAAAATATAGAATTAGCATGAATCTGGAGTGAGTCTATAAAACTAAAAAGTTGTGGAAATTTGATGTGGCATAGTCTGAAGTTTAGAGTTGAGTTTGAGAGATAAACTCACCCTAATACTATTTTTGTTTTTTTATTGCTACATTTTTCTTAAATGATCGTTTCTTTTTAATTGCTACATTTTCCTTATTTGGGGTAGTTGGCCCATCATAAAGTAATACTATTATATTTGTTTTTCTCTTTTTCCACCAGAAAGTAATATTTTTTTTATGTCTCCGTTATTTTTGTTAGGACTCTATATATGATATGTATTAGGAATAGGATTATTATTCCTAATCTGTGATGAAGTAGGACTCTCTACTTAAGATGTATAAATTTTTTCTCACAATTAATCAGAAAGATGACATATATTGAACCTCATTTAACATGGTATCAAGAGTCAGAGATTGAAAATCCTCTCTACCCAAAAACCTAAAGAAAATCGAATCCACCCTAAGCTCAAATCAGCTGAGCCAAATTTAGATCCAAAGCTTTGATTTTTTCGGACCTTTGCTTGAGTTTTCATCATAGATTCTTTGATTCGAACCTATTCTCGTGGCACACGACGAGTAATCATGATTGAAAAAACTGACTCACCTGAAACTAACAACACCAAACTTGACCCAATCTATTTTTTAGGCTCGAATGATAATCTTGGCAACTTAATCACTACGATTCAGTTGAAAGAAAATAATTTTGATGATTGGGCACGCGCAGTTCGCATGTCTTTGAATGCAAAAGGAAAACTTGGATTTCTGGATGGAACGATTCCTAAACCTACAACTGCAGACAAGTTGGCAGATTGGAGCACGATTCATTCGATGCTTGATTCGTGGTTGTGCAACACTATTTCTCCTCAAGTCCATTCGTCGATCTCTTTCTTTTAGAACGCATGATTTGTGACTCACCTTAAGAACGTTTTTCTGTCTCCAATGGGACACATACGTGTTAATTGAAATATGAGATTAGCGAATGTAAGCAACAAAAGGGCGAATCGCTGGCCGAATACTTTGGCCGCCTGTCTCAACTGGGGGACGAATTGTCCACTCAAGAAATTGGGTCGACCTACTTGACCGGTGACTCGAAGTGACAAGTCCTGGTTTTTCTTGAGCAACTCCGAACTCAAGATCGTTTCCACCCTGATCAATCCTGATGACTCGTAAGGACCGCTCCAGTCCCATCTTCTTGCACAGGAACCGCCACCTATTGGCAGTTAGCACGTGCGCGTACCAGATCATCGCTTAAGAAGAGTGCATGTGTGGCTCGAGTGCGTCGAAGCTGATTTGCGTCCAAAGCCCAAAAATTTGAATGATCCCCTCTTTTTGTTCCCACTGTAATCGTTCTGGTCATGATGCCTCAAAATGTTTTCAATTGGTCAGTTACCCAAAGTGTTGGGATGATCGTCCTTGGACTATGCGTGGGGATGCAGCAGGTCGCGGCGGTCGGTCTAGCCGTGGTCGTGGGGGTCATGGAACGGGTCCATCTGCTCGCGCAAACAAGGTGGTGGCTGGAGGTTCCAGTGGCAAACCCATAGGTAGAAACGGCGCGTCGTCGTTGCAACCTCGGGATCCGGTACGAGTCGATTTGGCCGGCATCAGCACTGAACAGTGGCAACAACTTTTGGACATGCTGAATTTGCCTAAACTTAAGGATCGATTGAATGGTGAGTCTCTATGGATTTCGGATACTGGTGCTATTCATCATGTGACAAGCACGATTTCGCAGTGGACTACTACTCGAAAAATAAATGGTTGTCCGGTGGGGTTTCCAGATGGTAGTTCTGCAGAAGCTACTCATGAAGGAGATGTCACTCTTCCTGGCAATCTCAAACTTACTAATGTATTATATGTGCCTAATCTTGATTGTAATTTTATTCATATCCCGCAGTTATTAGATTTTGCGAATTGTATGTTCAGTTCACTAAAATGTTATGTGTATTACAAGACCACATGACGAGGACACTGATTGGAGGGCAGATGGACTTTTCTTTTTTTTTTCCGGGGTGTTCCAGAGGTGAAGATCATGGGTGTGGATAGCATGGTACGCATAGATATTTAGCATAAGCGTTTGGATCACCATTGGGATAAAATTTTGCGTCGTTTACCGTGTGTGAGTCCATCGAGTATTAGTAGTTGCAATAAATATGAGTGTGATGTTTATTTTCGAGCCCGTCAACCTATAACTAGTTTTCCTAAAGGTAATAGTAGAGCTAGTAGGATTTTTAAGTTAGTTCATTGTGATTTATGGGGGGGCTATCGAACAAAGTTTGCTTGTGGTGCCTCATATTCTTTAACAATAGTAGATGATTTTCCCCGCACTATTTGGACGTATTTGTTATATAATAAATTGGAGATTGAGATTATATTTCTACACTTTGTGGCTTTAGTTGACAGACAATTTAATCAGAAAATTAAATATGTGCGCAGTCAGTGATAATGAAATCAAATTTAATTGTCTGAAAAAATATTTTGTGCAACAAGGAATCATATTTGAGACTTCATGTACTAAAACTCCACAACAAAATGGCAGGGTTGAACGGAAAAAATCAACATATTTTAAATGTTACCCATGATTTACGTTTCCAGGCTAATATTCCTTTGAGATTTGGGGGGACGGGGTTGTATTTAGGTAGCTTGTCATCTAATTAACAGAACCTCCTCAGTTGTTTTAAATAATAGAACTCCCTATGAATGTTTGTTTGGAGAAACCCATACGATGACATATATAAGATTTTTTGGTTCTTTGTGTTATGCATATAATTTATATTGGGGGTGATAAATTTGCTAGTCAGACTCGTCGGTGTGTTTTTGTTGGTTAATCCTACACTCAGTTATGATGGAAATTATATAACTTAGACACCAAGAAATATTTTGTTTCCCTGGATGTGAAGTTTATGGAACATAAATTTCCATTTAGTGTGTCTGAAGTGTCGAATGATGCCCCTACTACTGTGGAATTGGAATTCTGTGAGGAGGAACTTCCATGCCCCATGTTGACGTTCCCGTGATGGAGGAAGGGGGACTTGGTGCAACGTGGGATGGGGCGCATGTGGGTGTTGATGGTCGCGAGGATGGCCCTCGGTCTTTGCTCGACACAGATGGTGAGGCATGTGAACCTCGTGGACTGCCTAGCGTGTGGCTCCGGATGCTGGGGTGCCGAATGGTGGTAAGTCTTGCGAGGTTGTGGATGAGCCTCGTGGGGGTGCATATCCAGGGAGGAAGACGAGGGGATGGTGTTGAGATATTGGGAAGGGGCAGGCGAAACAAAATCCCAAATAAAAAATTATAGGATTATGTGACTCATACTATAGTGAAAAAGAAAAGTTCATCTGCTCCGGCACCTTCTTCATCAACGTCCTTAGGTACTCCTTATCCTATTACACATTATATTTGTTGTGAAAAGTTTTATGACAAACATCGCAGATTTCTAGCTGTTATAACTGCAATGAAACCTCCAAACTCATTTAAAGAATCTACGAAGCATGAAGGGTGGCGCACAACCATGGGAGCTGAGATAAAAGCTTCAAAAGATCAAGACACTTGGGAAGTGCAACCTCTTCTTCTTGCCAAGAAGGCCTTGGGGAGTAAGTGGGTGTATACAGAGAAATATGATGAGCACGGTAACTTGCAGCGCCTGAAAGCCATATTGGTTATATTTGATCATCATCAGGTAGAAACAGTTGATTATAATGAGATTTTACCCCTTTAGCGAAAATGACAAAGATTCGTACTTTCCTAGCTATTGCAGCTGTGAAAAAATGGGATATCGATCAGATGAATGTCCATAATGCATATTTACATGGTGATTTGGAGGAAGAAGTATATATGAAGATTCCTCCTGGGTTTCAGGAATGAAACTAATCTGGTATGCAGGATGAAAAAACGTTGTATGGTTTGAAGCAGGCACCTAGGTGTTGGTTTGCGAAATTGGCCACAGATCTGAAAGCTTATCGGTTTAAGCATTCCTATTCTGACTATTCCTTGTTCACTCTGACCAAGAAAAATATTCAACTGAACGTTCTTCTCTATGTTGATGATATGATTATTGTAGGGAATGATCATAAAGTTTTACCGAACTTCAAATCTTATCTTGGCAAATGTTTTAAAATGAAGGATTTAGGTGCTTTGAAATATTTCCTAGGCCTTGAAATTGCGAGGGGGCACATGGAATTTTTACGAGTCAACGCAAATCTGCCTCGGATATCATATCTGAGGTTGACTTATTGGGTTCCAAGCCTGCCGAATTTCCTATGGAGCAGCACCATCAACTTGCATTGGCTTATGGTCCTTTGTTTGATGATGCAGATAAATATCGAAGATTGATGGGCAAGTTGATTTATCTTACTGTTACTCGACCTGACCTGGCGTATTATGTTCATATTTTGTCACAGTTTATGCAGACACCTAAGGTTGTTCATTGGGAGGCCGCTCTGCGAGTGGTTTGATATTTACAAGGAATATTCTTTCGTTCTGACAGCGATCTCCGCCTTGAAGGGTGGTGTGATTTTGATTGGGCTAGTTGTCCTATTACTCAGAGATCCCTGAGTGGGTGGTTTTTATTATTGGGATATTCTCCTGTCTCCTGGAAGACTAAGAAGCATCCTACAATGTCTTAATAGTCTACAGAGGCAGGATATTGTTCTATGGCTGCTATTGTGTGTTAATTAAAGTGGTTAAAGCAACTACTAGGTGATCTTGGAGTTCAGCAGCATCCTGTAGGAATGCGATTCTATTGTGATAGTCAATCTACATTATATATTGCCATGAATTCTTTGTTTCACGAATGTACTAAACATATTGAGGCAAATTGTCATTTTGTTCGAGATTCAATGACTGATGGTCTAGTGATTAGTCCATCATATGTTCTTACTAAGTTTCAGTTGGCAGACATTTTTACTAAAGCACTTGGTAGGACTCAATTTGAATTTTTGCTGTCCAAGTTGGACGTTCGCAATTTGCACGCTCCAACTTGAGGGAGGGTGTTAGGACTCTATATATGATATGTATTAGAAATAAGATTGTTATTCCTAAGCTGTGATGAAGTAGGACTCTCTATTTAGGATGTATAAATATACATTCTGACAATCAATGAGAATGATGACGGAAATTAAACTAATTTAACAATGTTACATTAAATAGGCCAAAAAGTACCATCCAAAAAGCATGAAAGTGACATTGCCTAAATTGTTGTGCATACAACAATAATGTAGCAATTATATATATATAAAAAAAATAGAGGGAGTACTTCTTTAAAACATCTGGTATTAGGAATGAAGGGTTGGATGTAGAGTGAGATATCATTTCGTTGTTTGATTTTGTAGGCGTGTTTTTAATTCGCCTACGTGGTGTGAGCGCGTATTAGGTTTGACTACCCACTGTAAATGTTTTATTGAAAATTGTTTTGAAAGAAGTCGCCAACAATTCTTTTTAGGAAGAATCATAAACCTAATTGGATATGGAAAAATCGTAGGGATAAATTATCCAATGTAAATTTCCCCATCATGACTCCGTAGATGGTGAAAGTGAACCAAAAATTGAGTTCGGGGGTGAGGGTACAATACAGTCAGGAGCTATATTTTCCATTGCTGCATCTACTAATAAATATCAATTAATTTCATATTTTATGTCAAAGAATAATCAAATGACGTTTTTATACACCCTAAAAATAATTAGTCTAAGTTGGTTCAGGAAACACATAAAAAGACTACTTTTTTAACGTTATGTTATTATGTAATCAATTTTACAAGGAACCTAGCAGGTTGTCCAAAATAATCTGATTAGTGCTAGAACAATTCTCTAGCACGCTCTTGTTTAGCTATAATAACATGTGGGTGATAACAATCATGCAAGACAATCATATAATATGAATCGAACGATTGCCAGCATATAATATACAAAGGCAAGTATAATAACAAAAATAAAAGAGGTTAAAATATACAATGTAGAGCGATTTTGTATTAAAGATCAGGAAAGAAAACTGTTAGTAACTTCAATATAAAAATAGAGAATTTATTTAAGGATCCTTAGGATTATACCTATGCGGTTTAGATTGAAGAGCACAACAATCTTTAGGCGGAGCAATCGTGGAACCAAGAACGCAATGATTAGGAATAGATTGAAATTTTTGTAAGTATTTGATTATTATGAGAGAACTTGTGTTCGTAAGTATTTATAGGCACAACGACACTGCGCCTCATGCGCCTGGCGCAGCTGACGTGTCAAGCGCATGACGCGACATTCCCAGTAAAAAGCGTACACATGTCACGCGTTTTGAAAAAGATATAAAAGAAACTCCACGTCTCACGCAGAGAACTGCGCTTGACGCATAACTCTGAATGAGTTAGGAATCCACGTGTCAGGTGCAGATTAGTGCACGTGACACAGGTTGACAGACCTGCGCCAGGCGCACCAGCCTGACTCCTGGCGAGCCTTTGCCAGCTTTATTTGAAACACGTTTTAAAAGATTTTTTTTATCTTTTTACTAAGGATATATGATTTTACGGGATAAAATCTAATTTTAACTATATAAAAAATATCTTTTGATAATATTTATTTATGAAAATAAATGAATTAATCATCAATTAGTTGAGCTCTTCAAAGAATTGAGCTCAAATACAATTAATTATCATGAATAATTAATTGGACTTTAGAATATCATTTTGAGACACAACTTTGGAGTGGTTCTTTAAATTGCTCTTCCGTTGGGTCGCGCCAACTAATACTGCGGTATGTTTCATCATTGAATCCTCAAATGGCGAGACACGATTATGTGTCTACAGATTTATTTTAGTAATAGAAAACAAAATTATGAAATTATTATTATTACTCCATTTTTGTTAATGGCAAAAGGGTCATTTTGAGACATTTTTATTTTCATACTCCATTATTATCCCCTATCTAGATTCATATCAACTCTTATTTATCCCCGTATTTGTCCCCTTGTGGGCCATGTGAGTCGAGCCTGCAAAAAGTCTTGTTAGTTCGCCTCAAAATGTGAAATTGGTGGGTGGATCGTGTGTTGAATTTTTTGAGGCCAACCCATGAAGCCCGCTACTAAAACCGCCCAGCCCGCTCCATAAAACGGTCCAGCCCGACCAATGAACCACGACCAGACCAGCTCAAATAATTATTCAACCAAATTATATATACTTTAATCAAATTGTATACATTTTAATCAAATTGCATATATTATAATTCAATCAAGTTCAAAAACAATGAAATCATTCATTAATATTAATAATTTTATATATTTTTAAAATTAATTTTAAAGATTTTATGTAACAATAGTGAATAATTTCAATGATCCAATGGGGATCCAATTGGGGGGGTGTCCGTTCAGACCTTCGATGGTGAGAGGACGAGGGGTCCCGCCCATTCGTATCTCTGAGCCCGTGCCAAAGGCTGGGGTCTAGAGCGAGTGTTTTTGGTTGGAGCCATTGCTGAATAACAATGAGGTGAATCTTGATGAGTGGAGGCGAAGCAACTTTGTTTGTAAAGTCGCCACAAGCGACGCCAAACTATTTCTATCTAGAAATTGAGGATTGCTAAAGTGTGCTAAGTAGGACTGAGTCCAAGAACGTTCTCCTGAATTGCAACCTGAAAGACAACGTTAGACTACCTCGGGGTTTACGGGATCGCCCACATCCGACGGTCAAGTTAGTTGAGGTAGAGAGAGAAAGTCTAGAGAGAGATTCTCTAGTTTGTTAGTTGATAAATCAATACTTGTTCATTGAGGAGACTATTGGTATTCATAGCATTACGAATTCTTTGATAAGGTAACATTGATGGGATGAGCTTTCCTAGGATCAATATATAGCTGTGTTGTCTTTTCAGGCAATTGGCCTTTTTAGCCATATGTGGATCTCTAGACACCTTAGAGCTAGGTCAACTCCCATGTGGGACCCAATATGTCACGTGTCTGGTGATTTATGATGATGTGGCATATACATTGGGTGGGCCCTTTATTGAGCCCAAACAATTATACTACCTCTGTATTTTTTTATTTGCACCATTTGTTTTTTTTACAATTGTCGAGACGAATTTTTGAACGTTAATATCTCTTATTAGGTGTATGTAAAAATTATAAAAATTTGATATTTGGAATCCCTGCATTGAGACGAATCTAACAAGACCCCACTTGACTATGTTTTTTCTTATATAATAATGCGAAATAGCTTAACAAAATTGGTTGATGAATAGTGTCACAAAACCAAATGATGCAACTAAAAAGTACAAAGGTAGTATAATTAAACATCCAATTTGAGATTTCCATTACCACCACTATTTACATATGATTTGATCGTGAATCTCTAACCTAATAAGAATATCTACTATTAACTTTTAGAATTGTATATACTAAATCTGTTTTTTTTTTTCTTTTTTCAGTATAACCTTTTTAAAAAGTTTGTTGTTAGAGCACCTCCAATGGCAAATTTTACCCTCCCCATATACACTCTCTCTCCTCAAATGGGGCTCCCCATGAGTGGGGTTGGTTCCCCATTTAATGAGGATGCTCAAGTTTTAGGGGAGGTGCCCAAGTGAATAACAAATAGGAAGCTTACACATGGCGGGTGAGAGAGAGAAAAAAAATTGCAGCTGCCCATGATTTCTGACGCGGGCAGAGGGAGAAAAAAAGAAGGGTGAGCTGGCTGGCCAATTCTGACGCGCGCCCAATCAGAAGGTGACAAATGTCACCTTCTCCTTTAAAAGCAACGGTTATTTTTAAAATAGCCGTTGCACAATTTTGCCATTTTTAAAAAAATCTGCTAATTAAAAAAAAAAAAATTATACCAACGTTCATATTTTTAATTGTCTATAAATAGAGACCAATTTTGCCATATTTTAGATACATTCAAATTTCTCTACCTTTTCCAATCTTTAATTTCTCTAATTTTTCTCATCTTAATTATATATTTTATTCCTCTACTCTTTAAATACTTCCAAACAAATTATCCATAATTATGAATCCTAATAATTCTAATTATGGAAATAGGCCTCAAAGAACCCCAAATTATCAATTTAATCTCAACCACCCACAATATCCAAATTTCCCACAAAATTCTAACTCCCCACAAAATTCTAATTTCCAAAGTAATCCAAATTTCCAACAAAATTCAAATTCCCCACAAAATCCAAATTTCCATCAAAATTTCGAACAAAACCCAAATCGTCAAAATACTAATATTGCTTTTGATCCAAATATGCTCAATAACCCTCAAATACAAGCCTTATTCCAAGCATTTATACTCCAAAATCAACAACCTTCTAATTTCGAAACCCCGCCCCATACTCCGGTGAATCTCTCATCTCCAATGTCTCAATATATGGATCAAAATCCTTCAACTCCAGGGGGAGACGGGAGCAATAACCGAATACCGATTGGAGATTATTACCAAACTCAACAACTCGGAGACGATGATGATGCTTATGATGATGATGATGAAGATGAAGCGGACCAAGGTGGAAAAGGTAAAAATAAGATACTAAAAGAAAGGTGGGGACATGATGAGGATATAGCATTGGTCTCCGGATACCTTAATTGTGGTGGTGATCCATTAGTGGGAACAGATCAGTCAAAGGCAAAGCTTTGGATAGAAATCAAGCGCATCTACGATGCTGAAGTGGTAAAAAAACCATCACTCATCCACCGAAGGACCATGAAGTCAATTAAAGCGCACTGGAGAACCATCAACCGACTCGTGACTTTGTGGGTATCGCAACTCGGTGAAGCCGAGCGAATGAAATCAAGTGGAATGGCTATTACGGATGTAGAGGCTAAAGCTCATGAACTATACAAACAAAAACAAAATAATAAAGCTTTCAAATTGTACCATTGTTGGATGGGAATGAGACACCTTTCAAGATGGCAACCCGGATATGATTCAACTGTTGTGAGTCAATCAAGTTCAAAAAGGTCAAGTGATGAAGTTGTATCAGTTCGCCCGGATGGTCAGAAGAAGGCTAAGGCACAAAGAAAGATGAAAGGAGTAGCTACAAGTTTAGATGATTTCAACAACACCTTAAGTGAAATGCAAGGTGAACGAATTACAATAAGGAAAAATATAGAAGAAATGATGGATTACCAAAAGCAGCGAGATGAAAGAAAATGAGGTTCAAGATGTATCAATTATTGATGACCAAACCATCTCTTGATGCGGTTGAGTTCGAATACTATGAGAAGCTGAGAGAAGAGTTTATGAAGTAGTTTAGTTATAAGGTTGTTTTATTTAGTATCCTTAATTCTTTCATAATTCTAGTATTTACTATCCTAGTTTGTATTGTTTTAATATTTTTTATCTATTGAGAATCTTATCTTCTGAAAAGTGGATTACCAGATTTCGTATGCGTCGTCCTCTTTTCTTTCGAATTATGAACGCACTCGCTGCGAAAGACAAATTTTTCAACAACTACCAGACGCAACTGGGAAGCTAGGTGCATCCAGTCATCAGAAATGCACAGCAGCATTGAGGTGTCTAGCATATGGATCAGCATCTGACGCAGTCGACGAGTACATCAAAATTGCTGAATCAACAGCAAAGGAGTGCCTTGTGCACTTTGTGCAAGGAATTCGAAAAGTTTTTACGAACGAGTACTTAAGGAGGCCTACGGTAACCGACTTGCAACGCCTCTTACGTGATGGGGAAAGGCGGGGTTTTCCTGGAATGATGGGCAGCATAGATTGCATGCATTGGCAATGGAAAAATTGCCCACGAGCATGGAAAGGGTTGTATCAAGGTAGGTCCAAATCTGCAACGGTAATTCTAGAAGCCGTGGCCTCCGGAGACTTGTGGATATGGCATGCATTTTTCGGAACACCGGGAACTTGCAATGATATCAATGTATTGGCACGCTCTCCGGTGTTTGATGATCTTTATCAAGGAAGAGCTCCTGAGGTCACATTTAATGTGAATGGTAATACCTATAATAGGGGATATTACCTAACAGATGGGATCTACCCTAAATGGGCAGTGTTCATGCCAGCAATTCGACTCCCACTATCTCCCGTCGATGAGTTGTTCACCAAACGTCAAGAATCAGTTCGGAAAGACGTCGAACGTGCGTTTGGGGTTTTACAAGCACGCTTTGCAATAATACAAAGGCCATCACTCATTTGGGATGAACACTTAATGTGGGAAATAATGCTGGCGTGTATCATTCTTCACAATATGATTGTCGAGGATGAACGGGATACATATCTAAATTATCAAGACGCATCAGACTTCGAGCAAGAAAATGCCTCGATTGCTAGTACTTCGTCTAGCCATAGGCTTGAAACATTCTATGTTCAACCTGGTCGCTACAATGATATAGGGATGCAACAATATTTGCAAAATAGAGCTGATGCGTGGATAGAGATGTTCACAACTCCTTACAAAAGGACTTGGCTCAACACATTTGGCACAATTGTCGCCAATCAACCAATGATGAGTGAATTATTGTTTGTAATATTAAGTGTAGCCATTGTTGTAAGAAATCTCAATTAAGTAGCTTAATTAAAATATGAGCATAAATTAACGATTTATCGTTTTAATAGCGTGATTACCAATTTACATAGCGTAATTAGCAACTACCGAATTTAATTAGTGTATCAATTATTTATTGATTAATTATGAAATTAATGAGGATAATTACGATTTTTTTATTTAATTACAAAGAAATCATGTTACATATGGAATATATAATCAATAGATAAAATATTGGTGGGGTATGGGAAAGTAGGAGAGAGAAAAGGTGGTGGGGTATAGGAAATAAGAGAGAGAAGATAAATGGGAGGTAGATGAGTGGAGGTATGTGTTTCAAATTTGAGTAAGGTAAAATGGGGAGGTAGTGGAAAATGAGGTGGACAAATAAGGTGAGGAGAGAGAAAAGATGGGGTGCCCCATGGATGGAGGTGCTCTTATGGTACAAAGTAAATTGATGTATAAAGGTGAAATGGACGTAGTACACCATGTAGATTGAGTAATTATACTACCCCGCTTTTTTTGCATGGGTTTGTGGCTACGCAATATTGTTTGGAATCAGGAAATGAAGAGAAGTTTATAACGGGGTCCACCGTGCATCCCCTTGTAGGGTAATGCCCCTCCGACAGCAAACAATGTACCCCAACCGGCAACCGGGAAAGGGATATTGCATTTCTCTCTCTCCTACAGACACCTAATCAGTACTTGCCACCTCATTGCAACAAATACTATCAATCGTCTAAACATGTGTTGAGATGAGAAAGTATTGGCGCATACCCGGTATGGGTCAACAGTGTCTATACCTGGATATGTTAGTAATTTTGCCAGAAAAAGACAAAAAAAGTTAACTTAATGACAATTTAGACAACTCTAATTATGTAGGAGAGAAATCAGATCAACTATTATATGAATCAGATCAACTACAATGTGAATCAGATCAACTATAATGTGAATCAGATTATGAATGTATGTAAGTAAAAACCCAAAAAAAAAAAGTTGTATTTATTTACAACTTTACCCCGGTATTTACAAATACCGGGTATGCGCTTATCAGCGCTCGTGTTGAGATATAGGTAGTGTACGTCGTGTACGAGAGTGCAACTCTAACTCAATCCATTTATTAAACGGGTTCAACCCGTTTATTTAAATTGGATTTACATTTTTGATCCGAATCCGTTGAATTTGTATTGGGTGTCAGGTTGTGTCGCCTTTTGCCTCTAATTACCGTTGTATACTTCATTTTTTCACTATTTTTTGAAAACTAAAAATAATAATATTGAAACTACAAATGTAAATGTTTTTAAACTTTTTTTGTCGTTAGTTTTAAATGTGAACTTGATTAGCAAGTTTATATTAAAAAACATTTTTCATGAACTTTACACACCACGCACATGACAATGTTCCTCTATTTGTTTCGTTCTATGTCATCAACGTACATTCAAAAATTAAAAACATGTTTCGTACAAAATTTTACCATGACCTCAAGTTAATATAGTAAAGTTCTAACCAATGAACTATGCAACATTAGATGCTATTAATCTTGGCATGGAAATATTAGAAACCCGAGGCATTCCGTAGTCCTTTTGAATTGCAGTTCTTTAGTTTTCACGTTTTGTCAATGTAATACTTAAATCATTGGTATCTTCAATTATCTATAAGCAAATTTTTTTTTTTTTTAAAATCCAATTTTTTTAACTAAAAGTTAATAATATATAGAGAGACAATTTAAACAAGATCCTACATAATTATGTGATGCACAAGTCACCAAAGATGGTAAATCATGAATACGTAAATGATGCAAGAGTCAAGACAGAAAAATGAGTATGTAAATGATGTAAAAGTCAAACTAGTATAATTAAAAATGAACGATAGAAGTAAAATTATTTTAATTAATGGTCACATGTATGACTAGAGATGGCAGTGGGTAATGGACCCTACCCGGATCCGTGGATCCAGATCCATTTTTGACGGATCTGGATCCTCAAATTTTGGACCCTATGGATCCGGGTAGGATCTGGATCCTCCTCGAAAAATATGGATCTGGACCGGGTCCTAAATAATTACCCAGATCCAGATCCGTTTACCCGTTTTTATAATATTATTATAATTTAATATTATATTTTGATAAAATTAGTTATTACATGTAAAACGGATTTTCGCTTGAATTTTGGATTTGTTCCAATTAATGTGCGATTTTTGTGCGAATTCACTGGATAGTTAAGTTCGAAAATTGGGTTGATAACTAATCTACATTTTGATAATTGAATAGTTGTAAGTAGTTACAATGGTTATTTTTCAAAAATAAAATGTATTTTTTGGTTTATATTAGATCACTTTATTGTTTAAAATCTTTAATTATTGTGAAAATTAGGATAGTTTGAAGACAATAAGCAAGGATCCGTTTTGGATCCATTTAGGACCCGGATCCGTAGGATCCATACGGATCTGGATCTGGATCCTCATTCTTATTACCCAGCGGATCCGGGTAGGATATGGATCTTTGCCTAAAAAACGGATCTGGATCTGGATCCTAGAGGACCCTGTCCAGATCCTACCCATTGCCATCTCTATGTATGACCCTATACCCAACAGAAACACAATTGAAACATAAGGATCTTTCATCTTTCTTTAAGGTATTACTCTTGCAGTTACGCATAACCTCCTTTGATCGACGTTTTTTCCTCGACCATTGGAAATCCGTAAAAAGAGCCCAAAGTTGAGGTCTTGAGGTAATGTTGCACTGGCTTCTTGTTGGACGGCCAATTTGTACTCTTTAGTCTTTACTAGTATTGGTTACAAAAGCCAAACTATCATAATTATTCCAAGACAACTAAACACATTTGGAGTGAAAGAGAAATTAATTGTGTACTTCCTTATCATCAACCATTTTAGTGGTCCTAATTAGAGTTAAGTTGGGCTTATAAAGAGCAATTAAGCACATATCAGAGTCAACTATACCATAAGACGCCTATAAAAATCTTCCATTTTTGTTGCATCTAACAGACTAACATGGTTGATTGGTACTTGGTTTATCTAAAACAATCATCCTTTATGTGGTGTTAGCTATGTTATCTTTTACTTACATGTAAAATTAATAATTTTTCAAATTTTTTAATATAGTTTGACACATATAAGTAAATTTTGAAAATACATATATTAGGACGAAGTTAACAATAACCCACATTACTATATATGTTTATCCTTATATATAAAGAATTTATGATGGTTAAATTGAAATATGTGGATAAATATAAACATACAAAGTGTGTTAGTTTTTTTTTTTTTTAAAGAAAGAGGAAATACCATATGCAAGATGTACAATTCATAATAGTTTTCGTCACATAAAAGATAATAATTAGGAAAATATTATAACAATTAACAAAAGCTCGGGAGATTGGTGAGACCAATTTTTTTTTTTGGCCACTATATGTCTTAATGTCTATACTCTTTTGGAAGAGATTTTCACAAACCTTGCTAACCTCTATATTTTGCCTTAGGGTATGTTCTCTTCGACATAAAACGAGTGAACTGGGTTGAATTGAAATGAATAGTGATATGTGAGAGTAAAAGTATTGTCCAGAGCTGAATTGAACTGAACTGAAAATAAGCCGGGGAGAACAAACCCTTATTTTTCTCAAGAATTTACTTCCTTGTTTTTTTTTGTCAATAATGCCATTATTTTTACTCATACATTTGTTAGAGTGATAATCTTGGTGAAATCAATTACTAGTATACATTCACAGATATACACTGGTTAATAATTTAGAAGTAGTGACAATTTAGTGGTTTGTAAAATTACATAATGCTTTTTGTAAAATATGGATCACACTCTTAGACAAGAGAACGTATTGTGTCGGACTCGTCCGACACAATATTCTCGTCGGACGACTTCAGTTAGAAGCACTTGTGCTTCAGTTAGACTTACTTGGGTTTCAGTTGGTCTTTATTTTTTTTCAGGTAGTCTTCATTTTTTTTTAGGTAATCTTCATTTTTTTTCAGGTAGTCTTCATTTTGTTTTCAGTTAGTCTTCTTTTTTTTCAGTTGGTTTTTGTGCTTCAGTTAGACTTACTTTGGGTTTCAGTTGGTCTTTATTCTTTTCCAGGTAGTCTTCATTTTTTTTCAGGTAGTCTTCATTTTGTTTCAGGTAGTCTTCATTTTTTTTTCAGGTAGTCCATTATTTCTTTCAGTTGGCCTATTATTTCTTTCAGTTGGTCCATTATTTGTTTCAGTTGGTCCATTATTTGTTTCAGTTGGTATACATATTACGAAACAAAGTCCAACTGAAATAAAACAAAGTCCAACTGAAACAAAACAAAGTCCAACTGAAAATGGAAAATAGTCCAACTGAAAATGGAAAATACCAACTGAAAGAATAAATGGGAAGAAGATGCCAAAGAAGATCTGATTTTCTGGCGTGGCTCTAGTCTTCTTTTCTCCTCTTTGATGTACTGGGTTAGAGATCTTGAAATTATCAAAAAAAGAAAAGGAAGATGCCAAAGAAACCAAACAACAGCGGCTTTTCCGGTGAAGAGATCTTGGTAATTGGAGTTGTTCTTGCCATTAACGTGCGCTTCTCTTCTTCTTCTTTCTTCTCAGATCTGGCATCTCCATGATCTTCTTCCATGTCTTCATCTTTCTTCTTCTCCATGTTTTCTCTTTTAACTTTCGATGTCGGATGCTATGAAGGACCTCACGTTCAGCCATGAAACTCTTAGAAGCAACGTGACTGTGAAGATTAAATATTTTGATGGCAACTATTGGTCCAGCCATGAAACATACTTTTAAAAAAAGCCCGCGCGTTTTGATGGGCTCAGCCCGTCCGACGGAAGGTATTGGGTCAGACGGTCTGACCCAATACTTTCACCTTAGACAATATGCAATTATCTACTGCTAGTCAATAAGTAAATACCTACCACTATTCACTATATATTTATGTTTGTTTCTAGTGAATGATATAGATATAATTTGATCCATAAATATCTTAAGAGTACTATAATTTGGCACATAAGCTTCCAAATTCCTACATGTGAATATAAATTGACTTGTCAACTTAATAATGCAGGTGGCCTAGATTCTAGACTCAGATCATTTAGAAATGAATACTAGAAACTATAATAACTTGAAATAGAAAAAATTGAAACTATAAATCAGTAAAATGAAGAACTTTGATAGTTGAAATGCTAAGTGTTTCTTTATTGTTACTTCATATACTATCCTTTTTTTCCCCACTCTAAGCTACAAGACATGACAACATTCTCTTTGGCCTGAATCTCAATAGAAGAACTTAAGGAAAATGAGTGGCAAAAATGCTTAACATTGAATAGTACAAAACTTGCATTTATTTTCACACAAGTGAAGTGTGAAGGAGGGTGGGGTTCACCATGTGCAGCAATATACTACAGTAGTAAGTTGATGTGAGTTTTATTTGCAAGTGGTTAGCTTTACGTGTTGATTGGTTGTTATAACTAGGAGTCTGCAATGGTGTAAGTTGTAGTATAAATGAGATAGCACCTTAGCTATGAAGTAGTAATTTTTGTTATTCTTCTTTTCTTAATATTCTCTTGAAATTCTGTTTACCCTTGTCTCGAACTCTCGACTGAGTATGAATTTCTTTACCAGCAAACTTTGTATAATTAGGTATTGCAAATCAAGTGGGAGATATATGTTGAGAACTTGAGATGAGCATATATATCTAAGATGAGAATAGGAAAATTTACCGAACATCTTAATAATTTAATATTTATGTACTTTCGTTGGAATTTGGAGGTGAGAGCTCCAACCATTAGACTCCCACATGATTCTCTCAAAATATTCATGCTTGATGGAGTAGATTGGTGGTGTAATATTGTTAATGCTTACTATCTGACGATATACAATTTGCATTATGTAAACAAATTTTCCTAGGAGACGTTACGTCATAATTGATCTTATACCATGTCAACATTAATATTGAGGGTACTGTAAAAAAAAACATTAATATTGAGGGTAGTACATGGTTTAGAGTTGATCATGAGTCGGGCCGCACCATGTCTAAGAAAAATACCCGTTGGTGGGGTCAAACCGGGCCAAATTTTTGTGCCGAAGTCGGGCCGACCGAACTTGAAATTAAAAAGTAATTTTCTACTTGTTCAAAAGGTCAGATTGGCTTCACAAATCGAGCCAAAAATCTACCCAAGCCTGAGAGAAATTCAAGTGGTACCGGTCGGAGCTCATTTGATCAGCTCTAATGTCATGGTTGATAGCATGTCATGGCCAGTAGCTCTAATGTCATGGTCTATAGTTAGTGTATGTACGATTTTTTATTCGCCACCATATTAACTTCAATTTAAACCATTACTTGAAAATTAAAAAACACAAACATAGAATTAGAAGTGTAAATGAGATGAGACAACTTGCGAGCTACTCGAGACCGACTTGGTCAAAACCCAGTCAAAGCTCAACTCAAGTGAGCTTGACCGAATTGAACTCAAGCTCGACACGAGATGTTGATGACTTGGTGAGTCAAGTTGAGTAACTTGATACCTGACTCGATAACTAGCGGGAAGCTTGAATATCCAATTATCAATAGCAAAATATATAGAAAATTGAACATATTTCTACCTCTTATTGTTGCTTCTAACATAAGACACTTACAAGCTACTCACAATCTACTCGGTCAAAGCTCGACTTGAGTGAGCTCGACTCAACTCAACATTGCTAACGAGTTGAGTCAAGCTAACTCAAACTCGACTCGCATCATCGACATACCTGACATAACCCGAGAATGAGATATACTTGATATGACCTGATTATTGGTTGTTTGGTTAGGTCTTAAATCTGTTAAGGCAGTAACAAAATTGCGAATTAAGTATAAGAGAGTTAGTAAATGCAGAGAAGGCATGAGTGACGATTCAAAGAGTAATTTAGAGTATGATTGCGTATCAGTATTAACAATCATTCATTTCTATATCACATGTCTATTATTAAATGAGAATATTTATAATTTTTCCAGCCTTGAAACTTCTCCTACTATCTTTTTTTAATGGGGATTGGGGAATTTCTCCCTACTTAGGCCTTGTTTGGTTGTATATAGTAAGTCATACTTCCTAGGAAGTTATTTTTTCCATGTATTTGAAACTCCTAGAAAGTGTAAAATTGTGTTTGGTTGGGAAGTTCTACTTACCTAGGGGGATCTAGGTAAGTAACTTCCTCCATTTTGAAGGAAGTAGAACTTCCTAGGAAGTGCAAATTCCCATGGTTTTGCCAACCAAACAACTTCATATACAGATATACTTCTACTTCCTAGGAATTTGCACTTCTCATGATTTGTTTTGTCAACCAAACAAGGCCTTAAATAGGAGTAATCATTAACTATTGATGGAATGTTAAAGTATAAGTTTTTCTTTTCCACTCAAGTGAAACTTGAACTTTTCAGTCTAATCGTATCTCCTGAAAATTTTAATTTTTTGCTATTCATCAACATGAAGTAGCTGTCAGCTCATCTTAGAGTTAAATTTCTAAACATCGTCTAAAAATTACTTAAAATCACCCAAAAAAACTTAATATTACATTTCTATCCTTTTCCCTAAACCACCACCCACCACCATCCATCTCATGTCACCTCACTCCACAACCATCTATCTCCTGCCACCGCACTCCACCACCATCCACCACACCCACCACCGTAGAGAGATTTTTTTAATTGGGCGATGCACGGGAACCGTCTGGTTAGGACGTTCCTCCCGTGGCCCTAACGTCTGGCCTGGACATTAGGGTCCTAGGAGAATCGTCCTTGCCAGACGTTCCCCTTCCCTCGCCCAATTTTTAAAAAAACCTCACTCCACCACCATTCACCTCGTGCCACCACCACCCCCATTGATTCTTCAACCCCGTGAACGTCGAAGGAAGAAAATCGCATCAATTGCAAAGGAAATTGAAGGAGGGAAATCAAATCAATTTCAGAGGATTCTTGTTGGCTTAACCAATATTTTTTTTAATTGGGTGATGGAAGGGGAACGTCTAGCCAGGACGTTCCTCCTATGACCCTAACGTCCAGGCCAAACGTTAGGGCCATGGGAGGAATGTCCTAGCCAGACGTTCCTCCCATCGCCCAATTAAAAAAATCGCGATCAAGCTGGTGGCGGAGGTGGCTGTTGGCGATGGGAGGTAGAGGTGATGCGTGGTGTAAGTGGTGCAGGGGGTGGGGGTGATGGAAAGAAGAGAAGGGTAAAATAATCTATTAAAAGTGGACTTGGGGAGATTTTAAGTAATTTTGAGAAGGCGTTGAACAAATAATGTGATCCTGCCTTGTTTTGTTGGAGTTGTGATGTTTTAAAATAGTAGATGAATCCTATGATAACTATTTAATGTACTCATGATTTAATATACGGTGTCTTAATTTTTAAGAATTACTACGCGGACATTTCACTTTTACATCTACTTGACAATTGTTTTTTTATACTATATACCGTCGTAAGTTTTCAAATTCACCATATACCTTCCACTTTTCAGAAAATACATCCACTTGTCCTTAATGACTAACGACATTAACATCCGTTAGTCATTAATTCATAACTCTGCCTAACCCTAATTAATTAACTTAAATTTAAGCCAAATCCTAATCCTAACGTCCTTTAGTCATTAATTCCTAACGTCCGTTGGTCTTGTGTTGATACATTATGTCAGGGACTTGTAGACCAAACTTCCAAAGCTCTTGGACAGGCTCTAAGGCAATGATGAAGGTCCTCATTGGAATTAGCACTAAGCGGGCGAAGGTCATCCTGCCCTATACCTCGCTGAGAAAAGTTGCCTTTACTGTGAGGTTGTTATGCCACATTTACACGATAAAAAGCTTCCATTTGGACATAATGTTCGAACTCCACATATATCGAAAGAAAATAACTTCCTGTGGCGTCATGATGCTAATTTCTTATTGTTGAATCAAAACATAATAGGCTGATTTGATTGAGAACGCACCAGATTTAGTGTGGGGCCAGTAAAGAGCGTCTGTATGATACCCTTCACCAAGCATGAAAGTACCAAAGTATGCAATCAGAACTATTAGAAGATTATCAATATGTAATTACTTGCTGGCCGTTTCATTTGTGGTTCACCCACAAGAAAATTACTGCGAAATTCCTGTCGAATGCTCTCATCTTTCACCAATAAGGTGGTTACCAAATGTTTTGGAAGGTAAACGTCACAAATCTTACTAATGTACATAGCATGAAGAAGACAGCAAGAGAGTAAAATTGGTGACTGAGATAGTAAAATTACCAAATTTCAGGGGAAGGAAAGTGTTCAAGCGATAAAATGATTTCTGGTACAATTTTACACAGATCTCTACATTGAATACAGGTTCTTTCTAAGGGCCAAAGAAATATGATACATTTTACAATAAAATCTGTGAGTATTAACACAGATTTACAAGAATCTTTGAACTCTAATCTCTTTTCCAGTGTTGGTAACATTTATGAACAGTGACCCTGTCGCAGATATCACCAGATTAACAAAGTAAACCAAACAGCATGCAGAATATATTGGTATTACAGTTATCATTTCTATCAAGGAAACAGGCAAACCTATAATTTCAGGCTTGTTTCAGTGTTCCTGAGGTGACCTCTTCCTTCTCTTTGTTGGAACCATGGAGCTCCAGTAGAAGAGAATTGGAGACGACAAATATTGAACTCAAAGCCATGAGCCCACCTGATACAACCGATACAGAAAACGTCACTCAGTTAGCTTTTGCCAGCAGACAACCAGACAAGTATTTTAGGACATATCAATCTAGACTCTAGTATCTCGTTAACTTAAAAGTTGGTTCCTTTAGGAGTTGAAGAATATATAAGAGCTAAGACTGGACTGAACATCATTCTTGCTTCAAGCTGGTGAGTTGAACATGTGCCATTACAATAACCACCAATCGCTACATCCAATCCACCGATGATCACACTCACGATCACCACCGACAACAACAATGTCTTCCGACGACGTAATTTTTTTTCCAGCAAGGTAAATTTTTTAAAACGAATTCCATGGGATAACGTGTGGCCTGGACGTTGCATCCATGGACACAACGTCCAAGCCATACGTTGTGTCCATGGACACAAGACACAACGTGTGTCCTGGAAGTTGTATTATGACCATTTCAAATCAAATTTCTAAACCGATCCAACCAGTAAATCAATAAACAACTTTATCGCATAAAACCACATTTCAAAAGATCTAGCTACATAACGTACCTTGATCTTGCACAAAAAGTATACTAGTATCTCCACTTAGTATTAATCTTGAACGATCTCCTAACAAAGCAATAATATAAAAATCTAATAAATAATTTATCACATGAACTTAATCATAAATGTAAACATGAATAACTATCATGAGTATAATATATTTGAGTAAGAAACATGGGAAATCTTTTTTTTTCTTAGCCTACAGAAAATTAGAACTTGAATAAGAAATAGGAAAAATTGTTTTAAATAAGTCAACCTTTGCGCGGTCTTCCCATTTTAAATCTACCTTTTGATTATCCCTGATTGAGCTAGGCTTGTATGTCTGTTTTCTTCTATTGAATTTTAACCTGTTTGTGACTTGTTTAGTAGGTTATTTATGATACGTGTTATAATGTCCCTTTTTCAAAAACAAGCGAGGGAGGCGAGGGTGGGCGTAGGACATCGTAACACGCATCATGAGTAGCCTACTAAACAACTCACAAACAGGTTAAAACTCAATAGAAGAAAGCAAACATACAAATCTAACTCAATCAGAGATAATCAAAAGGTAAACTTAAAATGGGAAGACCGCGCAAAGGTTGACTTATTTAAAACAATTTAAAACTAGAATAGATAAGAAGAGAAAGAAAAACCTTGAAATAAGAGAGAATGGATTCTCCAAAGTTTTTGTGTGAAAAAGATGGCTTAAGGTATGGGTATTTATAGGAGTAGAATGAGTAGTACTTAATTTCTAAAATTAAATAGTCTGTAACCTCCACCATAAATTAGGAGATTAAACCATGATTTGTAACCTCCATCATTAAATTGGAAGTTATAGGAAAATAAAACTCCCTCCAACCACCATAAAATCCCGTAGGAAAATATGGCCCAATTTTTTTTTTCTTTTTTTTTTGGTTTTCTGAAATTTTTTGACTAGGATTTAACACCAAAATCTTACCAAATCCAATTTTGGCGCCATATTCCCCCCAAAATAATTTAAAACCAGCGAAAATACTAAAATACCCTTTCCTTAAAATATTTTTTTAGAAAATAAATATAAAATAAATATTTAATTGTTTAAATAAATACTAAAATATGGGTATTACAGTCTACCCCCTCTTAAAAAAGTTTGACCTCGAAACTTAAGACAAAAAGTCATTTTCCAAAAACGGATTAAAATCTCAAAATTGCAGTTTCTAACTCAAATGCTCATGTCTAACATGCATATAATGACTCAAAAACAAGCTAAAATGCAATAACTATAGTGAAAGCGTGAAACTCTATCGCATTCTACCCCCTTAAAAGGAGTTACGACCCCGTAACTCGACCACTAACATCGGAAAACAACACCGAATATTTCTTGCGCATATCCGCTTCCACTTCTCATGTTGCTTCCTCAGTCTGATAGTTTGACCATAATATTTTGACTAATCTTACATCCTTAGTCCGAGCACATCTAACTTTACTATCAAGGATTCTTACAGGTCTTTCTCGTAAGTCAAACTATCATCTAATCCAATGGTCTCAAGTTGCAGCACATGAGACACATTGAGAATATACTTCCTTAATTGAGATATATGGAAAACATCATGGACTCGACTTAAAATCATTTGGTAAATTCAACTTATATCATACTTTCCTGATCTTCTTTAACACCTCATATGGCCCGATATACTTTGGACTTAAATTTCCCTTCTTTCCAAATTGCATCACCTCTTTCATTGGATATATCTTCAACAATACCTTCTCCCCAACCTGAAACTCTTCATCCTTCGCTTCAAATCAGCATAACTCTTTGCCGATCTTGAGCTGCCTTGGTCTTTTCTTGAATCACTTTCACTTGCTTCACCGTCTCTTCGAGGAACTCGGGTCCGAGTACCACGGGTTCACTAATATCATTCCAGCAGATTGGACTTCTACACTTTCGACCATATGAAGCCTCAAACGGAGCCATACGAATACTTACATGATGACAATTGTTATAGGAAAATTCTATAAAATCCAAGAAATCCTCCCACGAACCCTGATACTACATAACACAAGATCGCAACATATCTTCTAAAGTCTAAATTGTTCTTTTGGTTTTCCCATCTGTAGCCGAATGAAAAGTTGTACTCATTAATTTAACAAATTAGTTCCCAAAGCCATCTGCAAACTCTTTAAAATTTGGACAAGAACCATGAATCACAATCGGAAACAATGTCCTTAGGCACACCATGATATTTCACCACCCACTTCACATATGCTTTAGCTAATTGATCCATCGATCAAGTATTCTTCATAGGTATGAAAGTTGCGGATTTAGTAAACGATCTACCACTACCCAAATTGCATCATTTTCGGCCTTAGTTCTTGATAATGCAGACACCAAATCCATTAATATGGAATCCCATCTTCAACTCGGAATATCTAGAGGCCGAACCTTCCATTGCGGCCTCTTGTGCTCAAACTTGACCTTTTGGCATGTGAGACACTTAGCCACAAACTCTGCTACATCTCGCTTCATGTTTGGTCACCAGAACATTTGCTTCATGTCCTTATACAACTTATCACCACCTGCGTGTACTGAATAAGGTGAGATATAAGCTTCTTCCATTAGTTTCCGCTTGAACTCTTCTTTATTACTTGGTAAAAATCACCTCCTCTTGAACCAGATACTTCCATCATCAGCTATATGGAAATCCAACACCTGACCATCCCGTATCTTTTCTTGAATCTTTTCTAACTTTTCATCCTTTGATTGACCCTCCTCAATCTTATCATAGATCAAGGGTTGAACTGACAAAAAACCTAACAATTCTTCAATACCTCCTTCTTCCAGTACTTCCAATGACAGTTTCTCAAAATCTACACATAACTGACTCAACAGCACCATTGTATTAATTGAATGACTTGACTTTCGACTCAATGCATCAACAACAACATTAGCTTTCCCTTCATGATACTGCATTTTCAAATCAATATCCTTGATCAACTCCAACCACCTCCCCTGCCTCATGTTCAACTCCTTCCTAGTGAAAATATACTTTAAGCTCTCATGATTCGTGTACAACTTACACGTTGCCCCATATAAATAGTGTCGCCATATCTTCAAAGCAAACACTATTGCAGCTAATTCAAGATCATGTGTTGGATATTCACCTCATATGGTTTTACCTACCTAGAAGCATAAGCGATGACCTTCCTATTCTGCATCAATACACACCCTATCCCAAATTCTGAAGCATCATTGTAAATAGGGGTGTTAACGAGCCGAATCGAGACCGAACAGGACCAGGCTTGGCTCGGCTCGAGAATGTAAAGGTCCGAGCTCGGCTCGAGCTCGAAAATCTGGGCCCGGCTCGGGCTCGAAAAAATCAAACCCAAGCTCGACTCGAGAAATCCGAACTTTAAACAAAAAAAAAAGGTTTCAACTTGACCCATTTTCACCGGGCTTTGATATGAATATAGCCTAATGAAATCTTGTCAAACTCTTGACAAAAATGGAAGTCAGGCTTATTGTTATTCAATATACAAGGCCCATCATCCATAACTCCATTCAACTCTATACAAGTCTTTTAAAAGCATCAGTCCCTTGTGGCCCTTGTTTCCTCTCCGATGTGGGAGTTCTAAAATCACAAAAAAAATTTGTTGTTGGCTGGGTGCTACAGTTCAATGTTGTTCTATTACTTCCTCTTGATGTGGGAGTTCAACGTAACTATGTTTAGCAAGAGGAGTTTGCATGTTCTAATTAATTTGCAAATGTTGTTGGCCTCACTAAAAAAAAAATAGTATTAGAATTAATTTTATATTTACAAATGGAGGACTTCATATAAAGTCCAACATTATAAATAACACAAATCAAACAAGAAGTATAATTAAAGACTTAAAGACTAATAAGATTATATAGGGAAAACAAGGTTGGTGTGTTCTTTCTCTATCGATGTGGGACATTACTATTTTACATAAAACTATCTAAAATATTTTCGAGCTTGTTCACAAACTTTCGAGCCGAACTTAAGGAGGCTCGGCTCGACTCGTTAAAGTCTCAAGCCGATCCCGAACTCGAGTCGAGCCCTCTCGAGCCGAGCTTTGACCGAGCCGAGCTCGAATAGTTTGCGAGCCACCCAGGCTCATTATCACCCCTAATTGTAAACATCACACTGCTGACTCTCGTCAGGTAAAGCCAAAATAGGTGTTGTAGTCAACCTTTCCTTCAATGCCGAAAAAATTTCCTAACACTTTGGAGTCTAGACAAACTTACATTCTTTCTTCATCAGGCTAGTCATTATTCTCATTATCTTCGAGAAAATCCTTCACAAATCTTCGATGGTAACCAGCTAACCCAAGAGAACTCCTTATATCAGACACCGTATTCGGTGTTGGCCACTCGCGCACTGCTTGAATCTTAGCAGGATCCACCAAAACTCCTTCCTTTGAGATAACATGTCCTAGAATGCAACCTCATCCAACCAAAACTCACACTTAGGGTGCGTTCTATTCAACTTATTGGACCTGAACTTATTGGAACTTATCTGAACTGAACTTATTGAACCTGAACTGAACTTATTGGAACTTATTAAACCTGATTGGACCTGATTCAACTTATTGGACCTGATTGAACCTGATTGGAACTTATTGGACCTGATTGAACCTGATTGACCTTATTGGACCTTTTTGGAACTTATTGACCCTGATTGAAACTTATTAGACCTTATTGGACCTGATTGAAACTTATTAGACCTTATTGAACCTGATTGAAACTTATTTGACCTTATTAGACAAAAACATTGAACATGAATAACATAAATATTACCACTAACGTAAATACTACCCCTCAAAATTTTTTATGGAATAATAATTATTATAATTCGTCCTTTAAAAAAATAATGATTATTAATTATCTCTTATGATAATTAATTTAACAAAAAAATTACTATTTATATATTTGCCTATACATAACTTTCATCACTAATATATCTAATAGTATTGTTTTAATTTTATAAAACACTAGTAGAAAATCACAAAATTAATTTTATAAAATACTAGTAGTTACTAATCTAAGCTGAGCAAAAGGCAGTGAACTTTCATTGTAAAGGGCTTGATTATGGGCCTGATTCTCCTTTTCCTAATCAATGAAAATAAGCTGAACATTTATTGCTAACAACAACTCCTTCTTTCATTTCTTCAGCTTTCTTCACCTTTCATTTATTTGAATGTTACTAGAAGAAAGAGAAAAAAATGTTCAAAGTCACAGTAGCTTCAACACCTCTCAGATTTCTTCTCATTACTTCTCCTTTCTTCTCCTTTCTTCTCAACACAGTAGCTTCAACACCTCTCACATATTTGTAATTATAATAATAATTATTATTATTGTTAACCTTAATTATTTGACCATGATTATAATATTATTCAATAGCAATATGAATAATCAAATAATAGACAATAATACAAGTATAATACTATACATTGTGGTACTTTAATAAAAAATTCTAATAATAACATAATCAGCTAATAGTAATATGAATAATAAAATAATAGACATAATACAAATAAATAATAAAATAATAAAATAATAGACATAATACAAATAATAATAAAATAATAGACACTAATACAAGTATAATACTATATAATCATTGTGGTACTTTAATTAAAATTCTAATAATAACATAATCCGCTAATCGTGATATGAAATTATGAATAACAAAATAGTGGACAATAATACAAATGTTTATTAAACATTGACTATTTGGACCTTATTGGACCTTATTAGACCTGATTGGAACTTATTGGACCTTATTAGACCTGATTGGAACTTATTGCACCTGATTGGAACTTATTGGACCTTATTAGACCTTATTGCACTTATTAGACCTTATTGTAACTTATCTGAACTTATCTGAACTTATTGGACCTGAAACTTAATTTTTTAAGTTGAACAGAACGCACCCTTAGGGTGCGTTCTATTCAACTTATTGGACCTGAACTTATTGGAACTTATCTGAACTGAACTTATTGAACCTGAACTGAACTTATTGGAACTTATTAAACCTGATTGGACCTGATTCAACTTATTGGACCTGATTGAACCTGATTGGAACTTATTGGACCTGATTGAACCTGATTGACCTTATTGGACCTTATTGGAACTTATTGACCCTGATTGAAACTTATTAGACCTTATTGGACCTGATTGAACCTTATTGAACCTGATTGAAACTTATTTGACCTTATTAGACAAAAATATTGACCATGAATAACATAAATATTACCACTAACGTAAATACTACCCCTCAAAATTTTTTATGGAATAATAATTATTATAATTCGTCCTTTAAAAAATAATGATTATTAATTATCTGTTATGATAATTAATTTAACAAAAAAATTACTATTTATATATTTGCCTATACATAACTTTCATCACTAATATATTTAATAGTATTGTTTTAATTTTATAAAATACTAGTAGAAAATCAAAAATTAATTTTATAAAATACTAGTAGAAAATCAAAAAATTAATTTTATAAAATACTAGTACATAATCCGCTAATAAAATTAATACAAATAAATAATAAAATAATAGACACTAATACAAGTATAATACTATATAATCATTGTGGTACTTTAATTAAAATTCTAATAATAACATAATCCGCTAATAGTGATATGAAATTATGAATAACAAAATAGTGGACAATAATACAAATGTTTATTAAACATTGACTATTTGGACCTTATTGGACCTTATTAGACCTGATTGGAACTTATTGGACCTTATTAGACCTGATTGGAACTTATTACACCTGATTGGAACTTATTGCACCTGATTGGAACTTATTGGACCTTATTAGACCTTATGGAACTTATTGCACTTATTAGACCTTATTGCAACTTATCTGAACTTATCTGAACTTATCTGAACTTATTGGACCTGAAACTTAATTTTTTAAGTTGAACAGAACGCACCCTTAGAGAGCTTTGGCGTACAACTTATTCTCTCTCATGGTCGACAAAACTTTCCACAAATGCAACTCATGACTACTCTTATCCTTCGAATATATCATAATATCATCTATAAACAGAACCACATATTTTTCCAAGTATGGCCTAAAAATTCTATGCATCAACCATGAACATTGGAGGTGTGCTTGTCAGAGCAAACGACATCACTGTGAACTCATAGTGACCATAACGCATCCTAAACATAGTCTTAGGATTATCACCCTCAGCAATACTCAATTGGTGATCCTGACCGCAAATCTATCTTTGAGAAAATTCCGGCTCCTTTCAACTGATCAAATAAATCATCTATTCTCATAAGCGGATACTTATTCTTGATCGTCACATTGTTCAACTCCCGGTAATCAATGCACAACCTCAAGCTACCATCTTTATTTTTCACGAACAATACAGGTGCACCCCAAGGAGACGAACTAGGTCTTATATACCCTTTTTCCAACAACTCCTCCAACTGAACTTTTAAATCTTTCATCTCAGCTGGAGCCATTCTATACGGAGCCTTTGGAATAGGTCTGATTCCTGACATTAAGTCTATGTTAAACTCAAGGTCCCTAACAGGTGGTATACGCGGTATCCTTTCAGGAAACACATCACAAAACTCATATAGAACCGGAACCTCCCTATTCTCATCTTCCTTTTCAATCCTCTTAACTCCACATAAGAATAACGGCCACTCCTTTTTCGCACAAGATTAAATTCTCATCCCAGATACTATCTTCACTCCATTCTCCTTCCCAAGCTTCCTATAAGTCACCCTTTCTTTCTTAGAGCCGACTAAGGACACCCTTTGGGCCTCACAATCAACCCGAGCCTTGAATCTTCCCAACCAATCTATCCCCAAAACTACATCGGGTCTGAGAAGTCAAACTCAACTAAGTCAGATGAAAAATTCACCCCAACTATCACTAAAGGTACTTGACTATACAAACTAGTACAAATAAACATTTCCCCTGATGGCAATGCAATTTCTAATGAAATAGACACTTGATTGCTTAACTGGAGCTTTTCTACTCAAGTGGTAGAAATAAATGAATGAGATGCTCTGAAATCGAATAAAACTTTGATATACAGATAATTAATGAAACATATCCTAAATACTACCTCGGGAACATTCTGAGCCTCACGTCGGTTTATGGCGAAAACTCAGCCTTTAGACCGATTTTACATCCATGGTTAACACAAGCAACGGAAGAACCTAACTTAAGTTGATCATTTTGAGGGACCTTATCGTGTCAGGTCTGACTGTAGGTACTCCACCAGCTTTTCTAAAGCACTCATACTCCCGGTGCCCCAATTTCTAACAATAATGGCATGTCACCAAGTTGCCCTGACAATCCTTTCCAGGGTGGTTCTTATCACACCTTTTGTAGAACAAGGTTGTCTCAGCTTTCTTCCCATTCCTTTGGTTCCCATTAGGCTTCCAACTAGAGTACCCATTGTCTTTCTCAGTTTGGTTAAATCCACCATTAGGCTTAGGCTTCTTACCTCTACTTTGTTGGTTCGCATTGTTGTTATACTTCCTCTTTTCCTTAGAGGAGGTCCCTTCAAGCTCTCATCCTTTACTCCCATACATATAAGTGATCAACGCTACCATAATTTTCATCAAGAGTCTGAAAAGTTACACCTTTCCACTTACTTTGGAGAGTTAAGGTTAACCCTTGCTCTAACCTTTGTGCCTTCAAAGTCTCAAATGGTACTATCTCAGGTGCGAACCTCATTAACTCCAAAAATTTGCTATAATACTCATTAACAGACATAGTCCCCATCCTGAGATTGGTGAACTCCATAGCCCTTTACTTCCTTAAGTACGGAGGATAAAACTTTATCCTCAAGGCATCTTTGAACTTGTTCCACCCAAAGTTCGGATCCTCTAAATGATCATCTTTCCTTTGTTTCCACCATAGGTCTGCCTCATCTCTCAAATAATAAACAACATTATTAACTCTAAGGTTTTCAGGGCACCACTATGGCATCAAAAAACTTATCGAATTCTCGGATCCACTTTTCTAAGCTACATGGGTCCTCTTTCCTATGGTAAGTCGGAGGTTTAACAACTACTATCCTCTTAAAGACCTCACCAAAGTTATCGGTCTCACTCTACTTGGTTTCTTGATTAGCTATCACTTCAGTGATGTTTTCAGCTATGTTTGTGTAACACCCCGATAATTCTCTCTTTTCATAAATACTTTATAATGTAAAAGTAGAGAATTACCCAAGTATTATCTCCCGTGTGATAACGTATCGGCTTATTCAGAATTTTGCAGCGGAAAAATATAACTAAACTTTAACCTTTTATTATAAGTAAATAAATAAATAAGTATTCAAAAATCAACAAATCTAAATGAGTCTTATTCAAACCAACTTAATAATGAATGTTCCTACTAATGCAGAAAAATATAATATACCAGTTACACATTCTCTTTATTCCAGATTCCCAATGATGCACATCTGTGAACCTGTAATGTCAATGGTATTACTGAATCTGCTCACCAAAATGGGTCATCACAAGATCAATAAGGCAAAGCCATGATCACAATCACAAACAAAGCACGTAATCAGCAAAGCTGAGTACTACATACTAAAACATAAGCATTCCTAACATGACACTAAATAAATAATATGTAGGGATAAATAATAATATAATCGATCATATAACATTCTGCAGACAACTTTTACTGAACTAAACTCTGAACATTCTTTTTAATACTCAAATGGAATAGTTATTGGACCTGAGTTGTCCTATCACCAATGCCTTCATTAAGAAGACAATACGAAATATGGGAGCTACCACGCATTCCAGAATGACCTGCGATATCGAGGAACCTTTGAAAAATAATAATAAAAATAGGGATGGTGATCAATTCATCTATGGGCTACCACCATGTACTCCAACTCCTAATGTCCAACTCTAGACGTGCACAAGTCTAAAGTCTACAACTATTCTCGTTACACTTTACGTTAATTACCATTTATTACTTGTTATTACTTTTATCTCAGGATTTAATAAGTGATCACAACTTACAACCCAAGATTATTTTCCTTTAATCTCAATTCTTCTTATTTGTTGAACCTAGCCAACAATTCAACTTACCTTTAGAAAGACATAATTTTTCAACTTACCAAATAAGGCCCACAGTCCTCATAAAGCAGTGAACATAATACTTATAAGGGAACACAAGAATAACATTATTCAATCTCTATAACATATATTAATTCCCCTATGTGAATTAATAAATAAAGTTCCCATCCATATGCTTGCATCAATAAATCCATACAAAGATGACAATCTTTACTCATAATAAATCTCAAAATCACATGCTTGCACACAGGCATAAAACATGTAAAAAATCAATCACACTAGAAATCACATATGAACTTAATAAGTTTCTATACATGATACTACAACTTTTCTTCCTTAAATCATGATACTAATCACATAGCACACATGTATGTACGTACCTTGTGTAAACTAGTCGGCAGACCACTTTTAACTCTTTAAAAGTCTCCTACAGAATATTCTCCGCCTAGAAATCAATATAAATTAAAATCAATAGTCTTAAATAAAAATACAACAAATTTAAAATATTTAAAATCCCCTTTAAATATATTCAAAAGTTGATTTTACTATCAAAACTTCAATTACTTTTAATTCCTAGCATAGTACTACCATAGTAGTAATTAAAACTCTCAAAACTCCACTAATAAAATTCTTTCTGAAATTCCAGCAACTTTAAAAATCATAAAAACCCTCTTTAAACATATGTAGACATGATCAAATTCATAATCTAAACTAATCTCATAGTATACAACATGCCACTATGGTTTTCTAGTAATTAACACCCTAAAAATCCATGCTTTAATAATTAAAATCTCAATTTAACAATAATAAACATATCTGAATTTATATTCTTATAATATATAATATATATGAATCAAGATTATTTATTAAAACAGTAAATTAAAACCAATAATCATGATTAACATTAAAATAAAGCATAAAAACATAGTCTTTAATGGAATCTTGAGGAAGAAGAAAAGAAATTAACCAATACAACAAGAACCAAGAAGGAAGAGTGAGGCGCCGAAAATAAGAGCCACACAGCAGCAACAGTCTACGCACCAAATTGAGAAATTGAAGGTTTTGTGACGTTTCTTGTTGATGAAGAAACGTTACTTTAAGAAGAAGAAAACTTGGAAGAAGACGAAAACGGAAAAAACGTGAGAAAAGAGAGAGAGAATTGTCGTGTGGTTTGAGGAAGAGGAGAGAGAAAAATATTCTTTGTGTGGGGTAAAATAATTGGGTATTAGGATATTTATAAGGAGGCTTCCTTTTGGGCTTAGGAAAAGAAGATTGGACTCAATTAAAATTGATGATGAATAGGATAAACAATTTAATACTCCTAGCATCAATATGACTCCTCTTTCCTAATATACTTAGAATTTAAGTTCCTCAAGTCCACTTACTTAGACTTCTTTTTTCAAATCAAATTAGTATTTAAAACATTTATCAAGGCATGCTTGAATAAAATATTTTTTAACTTTCTCAAATCCTTAAAATATTTTCATTTGACTTTTAAAATAGTCAACATTTTTAAATAGTCAAATTATTTAAAACTAAATTATGTTTAAATATAAATATATAAATACTAAAATATATTTATAAAATCCTTTAAAATTACGGGGGATTATAGTTTCCTAGCCTACTAACCACATAACTTGTACTCCTTCTCCTTCTTTCTCCCATTCTGCTAGATATGAGTGTGTTTGAGGAAAAATCTCAACTAACATTCATAGAATAGTTGTGTAAATTAGAATATGTATAAAAGTTAAAGCAAATGTCAGCAACAATTTTCTACCTCCTCATATCAGGTGGCTTGTTGGTGACTAATTTACTCATTCATTTTAATATCAACAACAAATAAGAGACTACACCAAACAACAGATATCATATTCACAAAGAGTAAAACACATATACTGGACAACAAGCAAATCACAATTCAGAACGTCTTTTTATCGTTTGGTTTAATTGGGGTTTCAAATTTGTAATTTTGGTTTAAGATTCTAATAAAATTGAACCAAACGAACATAATACCAGCCAAATCCGACAATTATGGTTTACGATTATGAAAAAATTTAAATCAAAATTATGCCTTGAAACTGGAAGAATAATACCTAATTCCCCCAAAACTATGAAAATTAGGCGAACAAAAATATCTCATAATTATGGTTTAAGATTATGAAAATATCTCGCAAATTGGGGCACCGATGGGAGGAATCCAGTTCGAGAATTCCCCTGAAACTATGAAAATTAGGCGAACAAAAACATGAAGACTGTCAATTTAGGCGAACAAAAATAAAAGAGAACATCTGATTTTTGGCTTTATAGCATGAAGGATGGAGAAACTTACCCAGAAATTCGATAATTCGGATGAACAAAGTAGTTCGCTCAGTGAATAAACTCGATCACAAGGAACCGCAATGGAACAGTGAGGAGTACAGGCGGTACAACTTAGGTTTTTTTAATTTTTGGAAATTAACAAATTAATGATATTTTTCTTAAATTTCATAGTCCAACAACAATGTTTTAAAGTAAAAAGGATTGAGATATTACAAGAACATCATAAGATTAATACTTGATAGAGTATAAATAATAGATGGAAGAATTCTACCTTCTCCTTTTGATGTGACAAAGACGCTGAACACCAAATGACCGCAAGATTTGCCCCTCACGAATAAGTGTATAAGCCCCCGAATCACACCTCTGAAAGCTTTCCAGAATGTAGTTTTGATAGTTTTCCACCAAGCTTCATTTGATTCTCTTGAATTAGGAGACATTTGACTCAACTTATTCTTAAAAAAGTATTGAATGCTACAAACATCTTCACTCGTCAGAAGACCTAGGCTACCATCATCTGGTGTCTTTAAGCTTTGATCAATGTTTAGAAGATTATCATGACTAAATATAGTTTAAGATTTGTACTAGATGCACCACTATGACTTAAAATATTTGTTTAAATTTTTTAAAAGTGTACTTGATTTCAAGATATAGAGTAGCCAAAGTGATTATACCTCTCAGGTAAGGAAGTTACCCACAGCGTCGGGGAGAGCATTACTAATCCTAGACAGTGCTTGTCACCCCAATATATCTACACTCTTCATCTTTCCAAGTAATAAATAAATAAAAAAATATATATATTTTACGGTTTGGACCAAAAAAATGTTTATTTTTCGGTCTGGACCAAAAAATCAAACATTTAAAATATTGGATATAATTAGGGATATAATATGTATGGTTCGCCCTTAGGCCTCCAAAACCTGAGAAATGGATTTGGTGAACTTCTAGGGTCAAAGGTGTTTAATAAACTTGATTATCAGCACCATCCAACCCGTGCTCAGGTGAGAAAGACATAAGTCATCTATCTTGAGCGTTTCCGCTTGGCAAGCGTGTCCGCTTGGCTTCTAGGAACAGACACCGTGAGCCTGGTTCTACTTTTGCTTCATTTACAGATCTTGCCGGGGTATTCTCGGTACGCAGTCATATGTCATCTAGGACCACACGTCGTCCGTCTGAGCTTCTTGTAGCTTACACGGAGTTGAGGCCTGATGAACTTGATGAAGGGTACGCAGACATAGATCATCTAGGACCACACGTCGTCCGTTTGAGCGTCTTGTAGCTGACACGGAGTTGAGGCCTGATGAACATGATGAAGGGTACAAAGACATAGGTCATCTAGGACCGCACGTCGTTCGTCTAAGCGTCTTGTAGCTGACAAGGAGTTGAGGCCGATGAACTTAATGAAAGCCTCTAAGATGTAGTTTTTGATACTTGCCCCAATTCCATGTCAGTAATAGTACTAATTCTCTATATCGAAATAGAAAAGGAAAAAATAAGCAGAAAATTAGAGAAATGATGAATGTCGAGCAATAGGTATTGACTTTGTGTAGTAGCCAAAATTGCGAGCCAGAATTAGAATAGTAGAGTTCCAATCAGACCCTTACATTGACCTATCTTACTTGGCTCTAAAGATTAATACTTGATAGAGTATAAATGTATTCTTGTTTTTGCTTCACCTTTTCCATAGATAGAAGAATTCTACCTTCTCCTCTTGATGTGACAAAGACGCTAAACACCAAATGACCGCAAGATTTGCCCCTTACGAATAAGTGTATAAGCCCCCGAATCACACCTCTGAAAGCTTTCCAGAATGTAGTTTTGACAGTTTTCCACCAAGCTTCATTTGATTCTCTTGAATTAGGAGACATTTGACTCAACTTATTCTTAAAAAAGTATTGAATGCTACACACATCTTCACTCGTCAGAAAAACTAGGATACCATCATCTGGTGTCTTTAAGCTTTATCATGACTAAATATAGTTTAAGATTTGTACTAGATGCACCACTATGACTTAAAATATTTATTTAATTTTTTAAAAGTGTACTTGATTTCAAGATATAGAGTAGCCAAAGTGATTATACCTCTCAGGTAAGGAAGTTACCCACAGCGTCGGGGAAAGCCTTACTAATCATAGGCAGTGCTTGTCTCCCCAATATATCTACACTTTTCATCTTTCCAAGTAAATAAATAAATAAATAAATATATTTTACGGTTTGGACCAAAAATATGTTTATTTTTCGGTTTGGACCAAAAAATCAAACATTTAAAATATTGGATATAATTAGGGATATAAGATGTATGGTTCGCCCTTAGGCCTCCAAAACCTCATAAATGGGTTTGGTGAACTTCTAGGGTCAAAGGTGTTTAATAAACTTGATTATCAGCACCATCCAACCCGTGCTCAGGTGAGAAAGACATAAGTCATCTATCTTGAGCGTGTCCGCTTGGCAAGCGTGTCCGCTTGGCTTCTAGGAACAGACAACGTGAGCCTGGTTCTACTTTTGCTTCATTTGCAGATCTTACCGGGGTATTCTCGGTACGCAGACAAATGTCATCTAGGACCACATGTCGTCCGTCTAAGCTTCTTGTAGCTTACACGGAGTTGAGGCCTGATGAACTTGATGAAGGGTACGCAGACATAGATCATCTAGGACCACACGTCGTCCGTTTGAGCGTCTTGTACCTGACACAGATTGAGGCCTGATGAACTTGATGAAGTGTACAAAGACATAGGTCATCTAGGACCGCACGTCGTCCGTCTAAGCGTCTTGTAGCTGACAAGGAGTTGAGGCCTGATGAACTTAATGAATGCCTCTAAGATGTAGTTTTTGATACTTCCCCCAATCCCATGTCAGTAATAGTACTAATTCTCTATATCGAAATAGAAAAGGAAAAAATAAGGAGAAAATTAGAGAAATGATGAAGGTAGAGCAATAGGTATTGACTTTGTGTATTAGCCAAAATTGCGAGCCAGAATTGGAATAGTAGAGTTCCAATCAGACCCTTACACTGACCTATCTTACTAGTCTCTAAAGATTAATACTTGATAGAGTATAAATGTATTATTGTTTTTGCTTCACCTTTTCCATAGATAGAAAAATTCTACCTTCTCCTTTTGATGTGACAAAGACGTTAAACACCAAATGACCGCAAGATTTGCCCTCACGAATAAGTGTATAAGCCCCCGAATCACACCTCTGAAAGCTTTCCAGAATGTAGTTTTGACAGTTTTCCACCAAGCTTCATTTGATTCTCTTGAATTAGGAGACATTTGACTCAACTTATTCTCAAAAAAGTATTGAATGCTACACACATCTTCACTCGTCAGAAAAACTAGGATACCATCATCTGGTGTCTTTAAGCTTTGATCAATCTTTAGAAGATTATCATGACTAAATATAGTTTAAGATTTGTACTAGATGCACCACTATGACTTAAAATATTTATTTAAATTTTTTAAAAGTGTACCTGATTTCAAGATATAGAGTAGCCAAAGTGATTATACCTCTCATGTAAGGAAGTTACCCACAGCGTCGGGGAGAGCCTTACTAATCATAGACAGTGCTTGTCTCCCCAATATATCTACACTCTTCATCTTTCCAAGTAAATAAATAAATAAATATATATATTTTACGGTTTGGACCAAAAATATGTTTATTTTTCGATCTGGACCAAAAAATCAAACATTTAAAATATTGGATATAATTAGGGATATATATGTATGGTTCGCCCTTAGGCCTCCAAAACCTCAGAAATGGGTTTGGTGAACTTCTAGGGTCAAAGGTGTTTAATAAACTTGATTATCAGCACCATCCAACCCGTGCTCAGGTGAGAAAGACATAAGTCATCTATCTTGAGCGTGTCCGCTTGGCTTCTAGGAACAGACACCGTGAGCCTGGTTCTACTTTTGCTTCATTTGCAGATCTTGCCGGGGTATTCTCGGTACGCAGACATATGTCATCTAGGACCACATGTCGTCCGTCTGAGCTTCTTGTAGCTTACACGGAGTTGAGGCCTGATGAACTTGATGAAGGGTACGCAGACATAGATCATCTAGGACCACACGTCGTCCGTTTGAGCGTCTTGTAGCTGACACGGAGTTGAGGCCTGATGAACATGATGAATGGTACAAAGACATAGGTCATCTAGGACCGCACGTCGTCCGTCTAAGTGTCTAGTAGCTGACAAGGAGTTGAGGCCGATAAACTTAATGAATGCCTCTAAGATGTAGTTTTTGATACTTTCCCCAATCCCATGTCAGTAATAGTACTAATTCTCTATATCGAAATAGAGAAGGAAAAAATAAGGAGAAAATTAGAGAAATGATGAAGGCAGAGCAATAGGTATCGACTTTGTGTAGTAGCCAAAATTGCAAGCCAAAATTGAAATAGTAGAGTTCCAATCAGAACCTTACACTGACCTATCTTACTTGGCTCTAAAGATTAATACTTGATAGAGTATAAATGTATTATTGTTTTTGCTTCAACTTTTCCATAGATGGAAGAATTCTACCTTCTCCTTTTAATGTGACAAAGACGTTAAACACCAAATGACCGCAAGATTTGCCCCTCACGAATAAGTGTATAAGCCCCCGAATCACACCTCTGAAAGCTTTCCAGAATGTAGTTTTGATAGTTTTCCACCAAGCTTCATTTGATTCTCTTGAATTAGGAGACATTTGACTCAACTTATTCTTAAAAAAGTATTGAATGCTACACACATCTTCACTCGTCAGAAAAACTAGGCTACCATCATCTGGTGTCTTTAAGCTTTGATCAATCTTTAGAAGATTATCATGACTAAATATATTTTAAGATTTGTACTAGATGCACCACTATGACTTAAAATATTTATTTAAATTTTTTAAAAGTGTACTTGATTTCAAGATATAGAGTAGCCAAAGTGATTATACCTCTTAGGTAAGAAAGTTACCCACAGCGTCGGGGAGAACCTTACTAATCCTAGACAGTGCTTGTCACCCCAATATATCTACACTCTTCATCTTTCCAAGTAAATAAATAAATAAATATATATATTTTACGGTTTGGACCAAAAATATGTTTATTTTTCGGTCTGGACCATAAAATCAAACATTTAAAATATTGGATATAATTAGGGATATAATATGTATGGTTCGCCCTTAGGCCTCCAAAACCTCATAAATGGGTTTGGTGAACTTCTAGGGTCAAAGGTGTTTAATAAACTTGATTATCAGCACCATCCATCCCGTGCTCAGGTGAGAAAGACATAAGTCATCTATATCGAGCGTATCCGCTTGGCAAGCGTGTCCGCTTGGCTTCTAGGAACAGACACCGTGAGCCTGGTTCTACTTTTGCTTCACTTGCAGATCTTGCCGGGGTATTCTCGGTACGCAGACATATGTCATCTAGAACCACACGTCGTCCGTCTGAGCGTCTTGTAGCTTACACGGAGTTGAGGCCTGATGAACTTGATGAAGGGTACGCAGACATAGATCATCTAGGACCACACGTCGTCCGTTTGAGCGTCTTGTAGCTGACACGGAGTTGAGGCCTGATGAACTTGATGAAGAGTACAAAGACATAGGTCATCTAGGACCGCACGTCGTCCGTCTAAGCGTCTTGTAGCTGACAAGGAGTTGAGGCATGATGAACTTAATGAAGGCCTCTAAGATGTAGTTTTTGGTACTTCCCCCAATCCCATGTCAGTAATAGTACTAATTCTCTATATCGAAATAGAAAAGGAAAAAATAAGGAGAAAATTAGAGAAATGATGAAGGCAGAGCAATAGGTATTGACTTTGTGTAGTAGCCAAAATTGGAATAGTTAGTTCCAATCAGACCCTTACACTGACCTATCTTACTTGGCTCTAAAGATTAATATTTGATAGAGTATAAATGTATACTTGTTTTTGCTTCAACTTTTCCATAGATGGAAGAATTCGACCTTCTCATTTTGATGTGACAAAGACGCTGAACACCAAATGACCTCAAGATTTTCCCCTCACGAATAAGTGTATAAGCCCACGAATCACACCTCTGAAAACTTTCCAGAATGTAGTTTTGATAGTTTTCCACCAAGCTTCATTTGATTATCTTGAATTAGGAGACATTTGACTCAACTTATTCTCAAAAAAGTATTGAATGCTACACACATCTTCACTCGTCAGAAGAACTAGGCTACCATCATCTGGTGTCTTTAAGCTTTGATCAATCTTTAGAAGATTATCATGAATAAATATAGTTTAAGATTTGACCTAGATGCACCACCATGACTTAAAATATTTATTTAAATTCGTAAACAAGGTATTTCTGGGCCCTTATAGAATAGAAAAGGTATAGCATAGATATTTTTTAAAAGTGTACTTGATTTCAAGATATAGAGTAGCCAAAGTGATTATACCTCTCACATAAGGAAGTTACCCCCAGCGTCGGGGAGAGAATTACTAATCCTAGACAGTGATTGTCACCCCAATATATCTACACTCTTCATCTTTCCAAGTAAATAAATAAATATATATATATATTACGGTTTGGACCATGTTTATTTTTCGGTTTGGACCAAAAAATCAAACATTTAAAATATTGGATATAATTAGGGATATAATATGTATGGTTCGCCCTTAGGCCTCCAAAACCTCATAAATGGGTTTGGTGAACTTCTAGGGTCAAAGGTGTTTAATAAACTTGATTATCAGCACCATCCAACCCGTGCTCAGGTGAGAAAGACATAAGTCATCTATATCGAGCGTACCCGCTTGGCAAGCGTGTCCGCTTGGCTTCTAGGACCAGAAACCGTGAGCCTGGTTCTACTTTTTCTTCACTTACAGATCTTGCCGGGGTATTCTCGATACGCAGACATATGTCATCTAGGACCACACGTCGTCCGTCTGAGCATCTTGTAGCTTACTTGGAGTTGAGGCCTGATGAACTTGATGAAGGGTACGCAGACATAGATCATCTAGGACCACACGTCGTCCGTTTGAGCGTCTTGTACCTGACACGGATTGAGGCCTGATGAACTTGATGAAGAGTACAAAGACATAGGTCATCTAGGACCACACGTCGTCCGTCTAAGCGTCTTGTAGCTGACAAGGAGTTGAGGCCTGATGAACTTAATGAAGGCCTCTAAGATGTAGTTTTTGATACTTCCCCCAATCCCATGTCAGTAATAGTATTAATTCTCTATATTGAAATAGAAAAGGAAAAAATAAGGAGAAAATTAGAGAAATGATGAAGGCAGAGCAATAGGTATTGACTTTGTGTAGTAGCCAAAATTGCAAGCCAAAATTGGAATAATAGAGTTCCAATCAGACCCTTACACTGACCTATCTTACTTGGCTCTAAAGATTAATACTTGATAGAGTATAAATGTATTATTGTTTTTGCTTCAACTAATAGATGGAAGAATTCTACCTACTCCTTTTGATGTGACAAAGACGCTGAACACCAAATGACCACAAGATTTGCCCCTCACGAATAAGTGTATAAGCCCCCGAATCACACCTCTGAAAGCTTTCCAGAATGTAGTTTTGATAGTTTTCCACCAAGCTTCATTTGATTCTCTTGAATTAGGAGACATATGACTCAACTTATTTTCAAAAAAGTATTGAATGCTACACACATCTTCACTCGTCAGAAGAAGAACTAGGCTACCATCATCTGGTGTCTTTAAGCTTTGATCAATCTTTAGAAGATTATCATGACTAAATATAGTTTAAGATTTGTACTAGATGCACCACTATGACTTAAAATATTTATTTAAATTTTTTAAAAGTGTACTTGATTTCAAGATATAGAGTAGCCAAAGTGATTATAACTCTCAGGTAAAGGAAGTTACCCCACAAGCGTCGGGGAGAGCATTACTAATCCTAGACAGTGATTGTCACCCTCAATATATATCTACACTCTTCATCTTTCCAAGTAAATAAAAATAAAATATAGATATATTTTACGGTTTGAACCAAAAAAATGTTTATTTTTCGGTCTGGACAAAAAAATCAAACATTTAAAATATTGGATATAATTAGGGATATAATATGTATGATTCTCCCTTAGGCCTCCAAAACCTCAGAAATGGGTTTGGTGAACTTCTAGGGTCAAAGGTGTTTAATAAACTTGATTATCAGCACCATCCAACCTGTGCTCAGGTGAGAAAGACATAAGTCATCTATATCGAGCGTGTACGCTTGGCTTCTAGGAACAGACACCGTGAGCCTGGTTCTACTTTTGCTTTACTTGCAGATCTTGCCGGGGTATTCTCGGTACGCAGACATATGTCATCTAGGACCACACGTCGTCCGTCTGAGCGCCTTGTAGCTTACACGGAGTTGAGGTCTGATGAACTTGATGAAGGGTACAAAGACATAGGTCATTTAGGACCACACGTCGTCCGTCTGAGCTATTGGATAATATTATATGTAAATGGATAGTATTATATTATAAAGGGTAGAATGGTACTTTACTATTATCATAGGCTGTAATGTAAACATTATAAATATTGAATGCCATGTTAATCTACAATAGGTTAACACAATTACTTCCCACACCTGTACATGGTATCACAGCTTAGGTTTTCCTAAAACAAAAGACAAACAAATTAATTTTTTTTCCAAATACCGTTTTTGTCATCTATAATCAAATGGAAATCACTAGACCCTGCCTCCTTAAGCTTGAGGGCATTGATGACGTGCAAGCAATCACTCTCCACAATGAGCCTCCGAGCATCGAGTCTCCTAGCCAACCGAAGCCCTTCCAAGACGGCTCGAGCCTCGGCCACGTGAGTCTCCCACCCAACACGCTGCTCCACAGCGCACACTTCCCCACTTTCGTCCCTACACCACCCTTACTCCCACCCCTGCGCCTAAACCATCCACACCCACAATCCCAGCGTTCCCATTACAATTCCACCATCCCGGGTCCGGAGCAGTCCATCGCTCAGCGTGGGCCTGCAGCAGTCCAACACTCGCCCGTGGACGCTGAATCTTAGTCTCGAGCGCCCCCTTACATGTCTTCATAGCAAATGACAAGGTAGCTGCCGCTGGTGAGAAGTCATGCTCCATCAATGCTTTACACCGTGCGCTCCACACTGCGAGCAAATAGTAAGTAAAAAGGCCACTACATTATGGTCCATCTCCTTAAGGCATTTCGACCACCATTCCACTATCGACCCACAAGCCCGAGGAGCGTTCAAATCAAACGAGCTTACCTCCCATACCTCGTTCGCAAGACCACAAGTGTGTATGACATGAAAAGCAAATTCTTCGACGCACCCACATATACCACAAAAAGGCGAAATATGCTTTAATCGACGACGTAAAGCACGGCTAGTTGGTAGTGCATCCAAACAAGCCCTCCAAGCAAACACTTTAACTCTAAGAAACACCGAGGCCCCCTAATAATTTTCCACATATCATCAATTGAGGATGAGGATTCTTCAGACAACGACCACACATCATTCACTATCGCATGATAAGCAGACTTCACAAAATAATTTCCACTCTTTTCCGAATCCCAGCACATTGTATCTTCCAGGAGTCGATGAATCAACGGGATTCTTAAAATTCTATCAACTTCAAAAGGAATAAATAACTGAGAGAGAAGTACCTCATTCCAAGTTCTAGAAATAGGGTCAATCAACGCTCCAACATTAAGATCCAAGTTTGCTTCACCACACGAGGACAAGACTTTGCGCGACTGGGAGCCGGGAATCCAAGCATCATGCCACACTCTAATCTTCTCTCCATCAGACACTCTCCACCTCATACCCCTCCTCAACACCCATTTAGCCTCCCAAATGTCTCTCCATGTATAGCTCGGATGAGAACCAAGCTTAGAATCTAAGAAAGAGGTGGTCGGATAATATCGAGCTTCAAGAAGTTGCTCAAATAAGCGTCCTGGATGCATGACAAGGCACCACCCCTGCTTACCCAACAAGGCCCAAATGAACATCTTCAAGTCCTGAAATCCCATGCCACCTCACATTTCGGCCTACATAACTTCTTCCAAGCAACCCAATGGATCTTACGCTCCCCACTCTTTTGACCCCACCAGAACTGCGAGATCAAGGATTGAATCTCATCACAAAAAGAAGATGGAAACTTAAGAACACTCATAGCGTAAGTAGGGAGAGATCGGGCCACAACCTTTATCATGACTTTCCTCCCGGCTTTAGATAGAACCATCCCCTTCCACCCCTGAAGCTTCTTTTAGATTTTATCCTTGACTCCCCTAGTGATCACCTTCTTCGACGGGCCCACAACAATAGGTAGGCCTAGATATCCGTCATGAATATCAACCTCTTGGACCGCAACATGATGAGGGAGACTCTCTCGACGAGCTGTAGCAAGAAAATTCTTATTGTCTTGGAAAATATCGCGTAAATGATTCCAAGCTTCCATAGCCGTGGAGTCGGGCTCAATTATAGTATGTAGGAGATCCTCGAAAATGGTGGCATAGATCCATTGAAGGACCGTAGCATCAACGGTGGACCATTGCTCGGTTTCAGCATCCGTCGAAGGGACCTTCTCCTTCCCTTTTTTCCGGTGGGATAATGTGATGGATGACTTTGTGAGAGTAGGCATGGAAATTTAAACAATTTCGCCCAAGTAGAATATTGGACGTTTTCCATGGCTAGAGTGATAGGAATATGCTTTCGAATGTTCGAAACACAAAGGGCAGATGAAAAGATGATTTTTCCTCCATGAGGAGGAAGAAAAGTATACGGCCATAGGGAGGAGGCCGGAAAAAATGGTGGCCGAGTGCAGCGGAAGAGAAGTAGAGAGAAAGAAGGAAATTTCGGCCCCTAGGATAAATCTGTTACCTTGCCATTCCATAACAGTCAATGTACATCATATACAGAGGGTAATACAACCAATAAGGAAACTAATCCTAGACTAGCAAATATACAGGAGATAATCAAGGATTCATAATCCTTGAGTTATTTACAGAATAAGAAATATAGTCTAAGAATATTACATTATTCTAACATAGAGCTGTAGTATATCATTGATGTCTAAGTGTGTTAAGCATGAACCTTCTTGCTTAACATTGTTGGTTGGACGTAAGATTAGCTACTTGAACTTTCGTCCTCGACAACTACTACATTATGGTAGAACTCAATTTCCTTCTCTTTAAGAAGTCCTTGACAGATGGATGATTGAATCCCAAGGGGGAACTTCTCAATAGAAGATTTCGATCATGGAAAAATGTTACGTAAATCACCTAAAAGTTCCAACTACATGTTCATCATTGACATTCACTTGATAATACTAGCAACTAGAATCATTTGACGATCAAATATGTTTTTCTTTACAATATTTGTATTATTTGTTATAATCGTCACCGACCTTTGAACTAGACCTTGTTCAAGAATTCACTATGCTGCTCATCTTATCCTTTTCGTCATTGATTTTGCTAATCGTTTGCATGTAAATAATACAATATCCTAGAATTTTTTATTTGTTTTGCCTATTTGGTGTAGTTATGGGAAAAGTTGAAGGCCAGGGTGAGTCTTGGCATGGTCATGTTACAGCTGTGACTGTTGCACCAGAGTATCGTCGGCATCAATTAACTACAAAGTTGATGAATATACTGGAATACATCACTGACAAGATGTAAGTATCTTGCTGTTGGATAGCCGATTAAATAGTTACTTCTTGAACAGAATCTCATCACGGCATGGAAGTGTTACTTACCTGAGGGTCGGGGATTGTTGTTTGTTTGACTCACTCTTTACATGATGCATGCTGCATGCAGTAATCAGCAGTATGAGTACTGACTTAAGACTTAACTATAGCTGGGTCTTCCACTATACCTTATTTTTATCTTCCATATCTTGGTAGGAGAAATTGAAAATTTAGGAGATTTAGATAGACTTATGATTACGTATATCTATGACTTGAGCATCTTTAATGATTTCTACAAAAAGTACATTTTCTTTCCAGGCAATGCCCTGTTTATAAGTTCTTTTTGGCTTTGGCGTAAGTAACTCTAAACAAAATAAGAAACACCAAAACATATATTAATACACTGAGTGGATGGGCTATATGTATTTTCAGCCATCACATTCATGAGTTATACTTAGTTTTGCATAAGAGTATACTTATCTTGTTCCCTTGCCTTTGCTATTCCACACAGGCCCATCTGATGATGCGTGCATAAAGGACTAATTACAGATGCAGGATGAGACGAGGAACTATGCGTGTTCTAGATTGAGAAAGCTTTGAGTAAGCTCCCAGAAGGCCAAGAACAAATACTTGGAATAATTGATCTCAAGGGCTTGGTATTGCAAATGCAGATATAACTTTCTTGACATTTCTGGTAATTTCTTGACCTTTTCCAGACTAACAACAAAACTATTTCATCTTTTTGTAGTTATTGAGCAGAAACTATTACACAAAATGGACGTAAAGGAGGAGCCACCTAAGTGCAACTTAGTAGTCAAAATTTTGATGTTCCTTATGCTTATACTTACACTCACATTATTTTCTACACAAATTTTACCAACTTTCACTAGGGGAAAAAACATAAAGGGCTGTGCAGGAAGGGCTGCGCTTTTTTAAATAAGCGCAGCCCTTCTGTAGGTAAGAAGGGCTGCGCTTTTTTAAAAAGCGCAGCCCTTCTGCTTAGTAGGGCTGCGCTTTTTAAAAAAAGCGCAGTCCATCCTGAAAAAATTTGAAATTTCGGAATCGCGGGCTTTGAAATATTGAGCGGGGATTCGTCAAATATATTATCCCTCATTCTCTCTCCTCTCTCACGTCCCTCATTATTCCTTTCCTCCTTCTCTCTCATCCTCTCTTCTCTCTCATCCTCTCTTCTCTCTCAAAAACTCCCATAAATATTTGCGACAAAAACCTTGAAATGATTTGCACTAAACATGGCGACGGAGTCCGATTGCATATTGTGATACCTTTTCGGAAGCGGAACGAGCCAACGAGTCAAACACACCGCTACGCCGTGACGTTTAGGCTTTTTAAGCCATCCGAGTTCGTTTAAGCTTCCAAATCGCCATTTTAAGTTTTTCCGAAATTTTTTTTTCCCTTAAATTATGTATTTGTGTTTTGTTTTATGTATTTAAACATTATTAGGTTGTAGTTCTTGTATTTTCAGATCTATAATGTTCTTGTATACTTCTCTTTGTTTATATATTTTGATTAATGTTCTTGTATACTTCTCTTTGTTTTGATTAATGTTCTTGTATATTTCTCTTTGTTTTGATTAATGTTCTTGTATACTTCTCTTTGTTTATTTTGATTAATGTTCTTGTATACTTCTCTTTGTATATAATTTCTTGTATTTTCATCGTTGTTTTGATTAATGTTCTTGTATACTTCTTGTATACTTATTGTATACTTCTCTTTGTATATTAGTTTTTGTTCCTTTTTTTCATTTTCGTTTCATTCTTTTTATTGTTTTGGGTTTAGTATTTTCGTTTCGTTTCTCTTCTCTTCTGTTTAATTTCAGAAAATGTGAGATTATGAGTAAAAAAATGTCAAAAAAAATTTTTATTTTTTTTTTTTTTTTTGGTAGGAAGGGCTGCGCTAGTTAGGAAAAAGCGCAGCCCTTCTAGCCCAGAAGGGCTGCGCTAGTTAGGAAAAAGCGCAGCCCTTCTAGCTTAAGGGATGCGCTTTTCTAGCGCAGCCCTATTTAAAAAGTGAAGGGCTGCTACTGAAAGGGCTGCTGTCAAAAAGCGCAGCCCTACATGCCTTTTTTAGCGCAGTCCTTCTTCATTTTTCCACTAGTGTTTTACCAAAATTTCTCACTGTTATATAAGATAACATGGAGTCAAAGGTATTTTTTTCAGAACTGTGTGAAGTATTGTGAGATGGAAAATGGAATTAATTACAGATCCAGGTTGCAGTCTCGCAAAATGGTTAGCTCTCAAGCTTCCCAATACTTTGTTTTGAGAGCAGAAAATTGCAATACTGTTTATCGTGTCTCATGTAAATCTCTACGAGATGAAAGGAGGAGACAATTTTGCTTTAAGCTTACAAGACCTTATTGGTTATTGACTGCAGTATTGCTATAACTATTACTGTAACTATTACTGAAATGTCGAAGTAAGTTGTAATTAATCCTTAGACTATAGAAATAACTGGTAGTTCGATATCTATGAACTTGTTACTAGCTGTATATGAATAGTAGAATAGCATCACAGATTCAAAAGGGTGTACAAAAACGTAATTGATGAAGCAATTCATATGTAACATTTTTGGTTTGTTATTAGATTGAATTTTTTAGAGGCTTAGTATATATAATTTGTTATATCTTTTCATCCTTCCTTTTTCTGGAATTGTGGTAACTAGGCTTTGGGATATTCATTAATTAACCTTATGTAGCTTTCTTGCTGTCTGCCATAAGGTTTGCATTTATTTTAGTTACATAATGGAGTCTAGGAAACTATTTAGTGTGGCTGTTTTCTTGATTGGTGATCCTAAATCCTGAGGTTAGTCTGGTCCAAGCATCCAGCTAGCATGCCTCCCCCATTCTCATGAGTCATGCTTCACTTTGTTGTACTGATCATCAGTGTATGTTTTGGATATTCTTATTGATGTTCTTCCTTACTAAAGGGTGTTTACATGGATGAATTGAGCATTTGACTAGACCCTGCTTCAAGAATAATCTGTAGAATGTTGTGAAACAAACGAAACAAGACACCTATTACTCTTATAAGTATTCTCTCTTTGTCTCTTTCATTCCATTTGACGTTTTACTTATTTATTTCCCTTTTTCCGGGTTGTGCTGGAGTTTGGAAAAAGGCTAATGTTTTAAAATATTAGTAGGTCTGCTTTTCCGAGTATAAATGAATCATATCCAAAATATAAATTTATTAAAGTCAAACAGAAAATAAAAAAAAGTAACCATAAAAAATACTAATGTAGATCAATCATGTATGAGCTGTTAACTTTGTACAATTGTGGGAAATAATTGTGTTAACCTGTTGTAGGTTAACCTGGCATTCAATATATATAGTGTTACACTACAGACGTACGACTATGAAAGTATCATTCTACCCTTTACAATATAATATTATCCCTTTACATATAATAGGGAGAATATTATCCAATAAACTTCTTTATAGTATAATAGTTACCATTGAATTTATAGAAACATATATCATAGAATATTATAATATTACACACCAAAATGTGTAAATACTTGTGTTTCTTTACTATCCTCGAAAGGTTCTTTGTTACTTTTTCATTCCATTGCTAGTTTAGGAAATTTTTTGCAATTGTCCATGTCATACCACAATTCTGTTTTGAAATTTGAATTGAAGCCCTTCTGGGTGACTTCTGATCATTTTTGCCAAAATTCGATATTTTCTTCTCCCCTATGCATTTGTTTTCTCTCTTTAGAAAAATTCTCCCTGTTTTGCAGTTGTGTTAGCGTTGGCATACACAATATAGAATTATTTGCAATTTGACAAATACTTGTTATGTGTATGTTTTCTTTCCATTTGCTAATTACTTGTTCAGTTATAACTTATAAGTAGCTTCCATCTTCTGTTCTATTATAATTACTTGTTCAGATATCCACTTGGTTGGTCTTTCTAATGAACAACTGATTGGTAGTGTTTAATTTGAATTCTTAGTTGATTGCAAGTATAATGTTGTTTCCTTTTCTTTAATGTTACTGTTGTGATTGCACAATTTATTGATTTTAGTATGCTTAATAGTCTCTATGATGTTAACTTACTCTACACCACCTCCCGTCTTTTATCTACATGAATAAGCATTCACAAGTGTCATAATTCTTATGAGAAAATAGCTACCTGCCCACCTATTATATGCACTGTTTGCAATATGTGAGTGCAGAGATTTGTGCTTCTTTTAGTTGCTACTTTTTTGGCCAAAATATGAAATCATTTTTTCTTTGGGGTGATGTTTGACTTGCTGGTGTTTCAAGGTCTGGAGGTGATGTAGGCACAATCAAGGTATGAATACCCAAAAGAAGAAAATGTTAGTTTCTATGCCGGATTTGAGGGTAAGTGTTATTCACTTGCATGAACATTTTGAACCAGAATTGCATGGAAATATTAGTAATAAAAATGGGAGTTTATAATGCAATTTGATTGCATTTTTGTATGTTGAATGATACGCATTTATGGCTGGGGGAATGTTGACATTTCTTTTGTGGGGAATTATGGCTGATCGTTATGGGCGGAAACCTGTCATGATTTTGTTTCGTCAACTTTCTATCCTGTGCTTAGACTACATTATAGTGTAGACCTGTTAAATGAGGTATGAACTCTTGTTGAAGCTATGATGTATAGCGCACACCACATGTGAGTGTCCACATTGATTAAATAAGAGAGATGTTTTTTTGGAGTAGGCTTTCCTAGATGCTTGGAGATTAGTATGCAACTCGGAAGTAGATAATACTACGTTGTTCATTCCGAGATGGAGAACATTCATTGTGAATCCGATTGTTTATACCGAGCCTTGCAAGCCTAATATTATCAACTTTCAGGTTTATGTTATTTCATACATGTTGTATCTTCAATCTGAATTAAGAAAATATCTTAGAAATCTTATGGTTTTCCTTTAATTTTTTGTGTTCTTAAAAACAGGTACTACGAGAGATTGTTGCAACTCCTTCACCTTCTGCTTGGGAAAAACAGTATCCAAGCCAGTGGCTTGCCTTTAAAGAAGTACGCGGTTGCCGAGTTTCTGGCAGTGGCGTGGTTAATGGACAAGGCTCTGGTTGATTGGTGGAATCAATCATGTAAATATCATCCTAGCATGGTAATTGATTAATTATAAACACAAGAAAAGTATACCAAACGTTGAAATTAGTTTATAGCTATGTTACTTGGACTCTCTTCATTTTCTCTTAAGTAGTTGTGTCGGATTCTAGACACTTCGACACTTCTATTTTGGCCAAAATCATGAAAATATTTTTCTAAATAGCCAAGTCATATACATGGACATGGTGTGTCAAACTTGAGCATCAAGTTCGAGTAACATAAGTCAATACTCCGGACACCTATAGTAAATTGTTCTCATTCCTTGTTTTTCTTCAAAGTTGATGCACTAAACTGGCCCTGACTGTGCATATTTGCCTCAAAATTTAGGCACATACTCGTAAAATGTCGTGAAAATAAGAGAAAGAGGATATAAACTCCATATATTAGATCAACATTTGTTCGTTCATGTCATTGATTTTCCCTTAATCATCTTTTTGGGTCAATTATTTGTCAGCATTTATGATCGTTTTATCAGTCTTAAGTTACCGTTTTTTCCTTAATCTCTCTCTTAATATTTTGATTTTCTCCTAATATCTCTTCTGATCTGCTGTCATTATCTTCCTCATTTATTGACCGATTTCAGCCATGTTCTGATATCGTTTGGTTTTCCTCTCCCTATAAATACTAGTGTTTTGGTAGTCATTGGGAACACAGAAACACACAATCATATCTTCTCTTCTCTTTCTTCTCTATTATTCTGGGCAATATTCAAGATCGTTCTCAATTTGTTTTTCTGTCAACATCGAAAACGCAAAAATTGTGTATTTCTGAAGGTTGATTATTGCGAGTCCATGTGTTGTTACGGGGTAAATTCAAGTTTAGGACAGTGATCTTCTCACGCCACGGTTGTCATATATAAGTTTGTTTTAATTGTTACCAGTTTACGTTCCTACACGTAATGCTTCTAATTATGTATGTAAGCTAGGAAAATAAGAGACATACATGTTATTAGGCCTTTTGCTATCATGAAAGCACGCTCTAGGTATTGAAGAATGACTGGAGATTTAGTTTCGATTCGCAGTTGTGCCTTATGATCGAGTCATAAGGGAATGTCAATCTCGCCTGAGCTATAATTGAATAATTGGGATGTGAGTTATATTTTTTTGATCAATTCATATTAGTGCTGGTGCTTAATCTTAGTGTTTATTTATCAGATACATCGTAGTTTATCATATCTTGTTATTAGTTACATAGACTTTTCTTGATATTTGAATAATGTAGCTATTTCATGATCTAAAATCAACTAGTGTCTCATCTTGCACCTCCCTGAGTTTGACCGTATATACTACAACATCGTTCACTGCGGTATTAAAATAAGGGAAATGATATATGTAGCCCTTAGGGCTATGTATAAGGTGTTTAAAATGGAAATAAAATATTGAATCAAGCATTTATTAACTCAGTTGATGTGAAAATGTGTCTTGAATTCTTAAATTGTTTCCATTTAAAGAAATGTATTTAATGCTTATATGTAGCCCTAAGGGCTACATATAACATTACCCTTAAAATAAAATCCTAACAGATATTTATATACTTTTCATAGAAGATATCAAGAGATTAATCTCTTCATATCTTATGGTAAAATGGAGAGTTCATTTCATAGATCAATGGTTGAAAATACTGAAAGGGGGTATAGGGTGATTTTTTGGAATATTATTTTCGTGATAAATTAAGTGTACGTCTTAATCCTAGCATATGAAATGGAGAAAAGTACACGGAGATGATCCTAATACATAAACGAGTATAAGAAAAACAAATATTATACAAGATAGTTAACATATTCTTCAACAATGCAAATTGATTACTACTTTTTTCTTAACTAACGTATGTATTAAAAATTTAAAATCATTTCTCTTCAAAAAAAAAAATTAAAAATCATTAATAAATGATATAATATAAACTATAAGTCTTATATTATTTCGAGAGTGGATTATAATTATTCCATCTTGAAATCTTGACAAAATATTTTTACAAAGTATTATGGGCATGTTGGCAAAACTAGCGGTTCTATTAATAGTTGTTAGCGGTTGCAGTAGTTGTAGCTGTAACTGTTAGGTGTAATTGTTAGCTGTCTACTAGTAGCTATTAGCGATCAGCGATTAAATTAGTTGTGTTAATTAGAAGTGTTTGGCAAAATTAGTTGTTAAAATTGTAAAAGACAATAAATGTCATTTATTCGTTCAATAATTAAATTCAATATTTATTTTTTTTAAAAAGGTTACATAAAAAGGAGCATAAGACTTTTTAACTGCTCAAGGAAATGTATAAATATATCTAGTGACCATTTTAATACTTTAATAATCACATTTTAAATCCATTTAGTGACTAATTTGCTCTATTAAGTAACTAGTTTAATCCATTTGGTAAGACTATAAATTTTAAAAAAAAATTGTCTGCGATAGGTCGAAATTTAAATGGAAACAAAGCAAGGTGAAATGGTGGGACAACTAGGTTAGTGCGAGAGGTTTAGGAATAGTGTTAGGTTTAGAGCGAGATGGAACGAGCTTGTTAGGAGAAAGAAATATTAAATGGATCAGGTGCATACTAACTTAGCGTGCACCGGGTTGGTAATTGATATTAACTTCATATAGTGAGTTTTAGAGAGATATAGTGTACTTATATACTCCCTCCGTCTTTTATTAGTTTACCCCTTTTGACTTTTGACACTATTCACATACATGACTTTGACTATCTTTTGTAATTTGTATTTAAGGAAAAATATAATCATGTGAGATCTGTTGGATTCGTCTCCATGTGTATTATCCAAATATCAACTTTTTGTAATTTTTGCTTATCGAAAATTAGAGATATTAAGGTTCAAATTAGTATCTCGGCAAATGTGCCCCAAAGAAAGGGGTAAACTAATAAAAGACGGAGGGAGTATTATATAATGGATTTTATCAACGAAAAACATATGATGATATTATATGCAATATAATGAAGGATTTAATTTTAACATAATATTTTAACATGCGGGAAGATGTAGGTTGTGTAGTATATATCGTAACACGTGATTTAGCATATCGAAAGATGTAATTTCTGCATAATAAGTGAGTGTCTAAATGATATAGTGAGTTTCTAAATGATATAATGAGTTTCTACATGATATAGTGAGTGTCTGAATGACATAGTGTATAATTCAGAAATGATGTAAACTTGTATGACATAATATGTTTCTATATGATATAGTGAGTTTTTTCATGATATAATGAGTTTCTGAATTATATAGTAGATGGTTTAAAAATGATGTAGTTTCTACATGATATAGTATATTTTTAAATGATATAGTGAGATTCTATATGATATATTAGGTTTTTGCATGATATAATTGGTTTTTGAATGATATATTGGATTGTCAAGGAATGATGCATGCTTTTGACATGGTGCACACTAATATTAATGTGAATCGGGTCCACACGAGTCAGATTGAATGTAAAAGTTAGATTGTTTATTCTAATGATTTAGGGGGCGTTTGGTTCATATATTGGTATGAGTTTGGAATCAAAAATGAAATCAAAGTGTCATAGGTTAGAACTTGATGTGCTTGGTTTTATTTGGGAATGAAATTTCTTATTTAATACCTAGAGGTATTGATATGAGCCAAACTCACCTCCCTTTTGGATTTCTAAACCCCATACATTATAAGTTTGAGGTATGGGTTTTAAATCTATCAAATTATCAAAAAAACACTAATTATTACACTAATTTCTTATTTTGCTCATTCTAAACCCACACCTAATACCAAAATCATATAAACCAAACATTCTCATTTGTATATAAAATTTTATAATAATTCGGAATATCACTCAAGTCAAACCCGAAATAGTAGTTAGATTTATTATACTGCTCTCGTATCCCTATCCCCTCCCCTAGTCCCTCATACCAAACTCCCTATAAGGGAGTGTTTGGTTCATATGATTTTGGTATGATGTATGGGTTTAGAATGAGCAAAATCCATACCTAATGTTTGTTTAATAATTTGATAGATTTAAAACCCACACCTCAAACTCATAAGGTATGGGGTTTAGAAACCCAAGGGGGAGGTGGGTTTGGCTCATACCAATACCTCTAGGTAAAGTAGAAGAAAAAATGTCATTCCTAAATAAAATCAAACACATGGTATTAGGTATCAAGTTCCAAACCTATACCACCTTGATTTCATTCCTGATTCCAAACCCATACCACTATATGAACCAAACTCCCCCTAAGAGAGTGTTTGGTTCATATGATTTTGGTATGAGGTATGGGTTTAGAATGAGCAAAACTCATACCTAGTGTTTGTTTAATAATTTGATAGATTTAAAACTCATACCTCAAACCTATAAGGTATGGGGTTTAGAAACCCAAGGAGGAGGTGGGTTTGGCTCATACCAATACCTCTAGGTAAAGTAGAAGAAAAAATGTCATTCTCAAATAAAACCAAACACATGGTATTGGGTATCAAGTTCCAAACTTCTACCACCTTGATTTCACTCCTGATTCCAAACCCATACCACTATATGAACCAAACCCCCCTAAGGGGTTTGGGGTTTGGGGTTTGGGGTTTGGGGTTTGAGGTTAAATACACTTGGCAAAGGTCGAAATCTTAAATTTACTTCATCCCCGAAAATTTTTCGTTCAGCAGATTAGTATACTTGAAGGTTGAATCTTCCATATTTGAAGGTAAACATCCTAATTTTCTGACTGACATTGCTGTGAATTTATTTTTTCAAGTTGATATTATACGGAAGTACGGAGTAGTTGGTTAGACTTTGAATTTTGAACCTCTTCAAAATCCCAGATGATTTGATTTAATATTAACAGTAGTCAATTGATTCAATCTTATCTGAAATCCCATAGTTGTCCTCTTATTCTCAGTGAATGTGCAATTGTGAATGTAATATTTGTTATTTTTTGAATTAGAGTCCCTTGCTAACCAACTTACTCTCGATGCTAATTTATCCTGTTTTAATACCAAAAAATTGTACCTTTTATGTGTTATGATGTGGACCTAGATTGTGGCAAAAAAGGAGAAATAAGAAGATGAGTTGTTCTCAACATGAAAATAAAAATACATAGACAATATACTACTGATTTATCAAAATTATTCAACATTTTTCTTCGTCATCAGGCCCGTTTATGAGATTTTGGAGGCCTAAGGGTTAGCTCCAATTTTTTTGAATATTTGATTTTTGGTCCAAACCAAAAAAAAAATTTGGTCCGCATTTTTTAAAGTTTTGATTTTTAGTCCAAATCACGAATAAGTTTCTTTTTCGGCTTTTTCATAGTTTTTATAGAAAAACTAGTTTTACAATATTTTTATGTATTTTTTTATGGATATTATATCAAAAAATTATTTTAATATTATTAATAGCTATATTTTTTTTGTATATTAGAGATAATGGAGAGGTGACAGAGAGATAGAGATTTTGTGTAGAAGATGAAGATAGTGACGGAGCCATTTGAATATATGAGTACCAAATTATTGTTAGAGATTTTGAGCTTGTCGGAGTAAGCAAACTCCCTTATGGAGTGAAATTTGCTTTGGATGTTGATCATTAAATCTATTGGAAAGTATCCAAATCAAAATTTATCAACTTTATGAAACCTAACTCGTTTACAGTTGCAAAGCTAGTCGATATAATATAATACAATATAATATAACATAACATAACATAACATAACATAACATAACATAACATAACATAACATAACATAACATAATATAATAAATTTTTTTTTTGGAGGTACATGAGGTACTAGTGGATCCCTATCTCAAGGAAAATCCATTAGGAACCTAAAACTAGTAGAATCCCTATCTCAGGGAGAGACTACTAGATAACTAAAGTACAAATAAAAAAGAAAAGAAAAACTAGTTCTAGCTTCTCAAGGAAGCCTTACAAGCAAACTTCACAGATAAGTAGCAACCCCACAACGGTGGAGGATGTTGACCCCTCGCTTCAGCTTCAATAACCTGGAACACGATGTCTTTGTCCAAGTCCTTTTGAAGGCAGGGACTATGAGGGACAAACCACCAAACCACCAAATACAACACCGACAAGAGCATGGATGTGTCGGTGATGGCGGTGGATCCGATTTTAAGAAGTTCGGATCCAAGTCCGGTAAGAAGGAATATTCACTTCAGATCTAGGGATTTTGGTGTCCTCGAATTGGCTGCAGAGATGGCGGTGGAGATTTATAGATGCATGAGTGGCCACCAGAGGAGCGCGGTCGGATTCGATGGCGGTGCCACCGAACGGGGCATAAGCTCGCTTCGTAGCGGCAGACGAACTCTCTAGTTGTGGAGGAGGCAGTAGGGGCGGTGGTTAAGGCTGAGAGAGACGATGAGAATAGGCTGTGGATAGGGCTAGATTAATAAGTTGTGAATAGGTCGGTGGAGGGGCTGGAGAATTCTAGAGAGAAGGGAGAGCCCCCCTCTCTAGAAAACTCTTTTAATAATAATATAATATAATAACTTGCGCAAAGAACAACTTCGGCTAAGTAGAGAAATATTTGTAAGTCTTGCTAATATGCTTAGAGCACAACAATTCTAGTAGATGGTAGATAATAATAATAATAATAATAATAATAATAATAATAATAATTATTATTATTATTATTATTATAAAGTAATAGTGATAGTGATAGTGATAGTAATAGTAATCTTCCTCCGTTTCATAATACTCGATACACTTTCCATAATAATAATAATGCATTGTGGGAAGTTTCACATTACTTGCTACACTTCCTTTTTGGGCAATGAACTCTCTCTATCTCCCTCCTCTCACATGAGTCCCTTATATTTTTACTCTCTACCTTTCTCTTCTCCAAAAATTGCCTAAGAGTCCGTGAATTGAGATGTGTAACGAGTGATATGAAACGGAGGAAGTAGTAATAGTAATAGTAATAATAATGATGATGATGATGATAATGATAATGACAATGATAAAATAATAGTAATTGTAATTGTAATTATTAATAATAAATTATATTATTTTATTATCAGCGAAATAATTAGGAAGTGAACAAAACTGATTGGAATCGAGGCTATGTTGGTTGGATGTAATATATTTTCAGTATAGAACATTTTACATGGAAAATCCAATTGTGAAGCTAATTTTCTTTTGTTTGGTTCAATCTAAAAAAAAGTTATGGAATGAGAAAAATCGATGGGAAAGGAAGACGAGGGATAAGAGGAGAGTAAAAGGTTGCTAAGAAGAAGGGAGAAAAATGTGTTTTTCCTTCTTTTTTAAAGAAAAATAATTTCCACCTATAGCTACTTTGATAGAAAACTTGTTTTACATCCCTTAACATACCAAACGACGGAAAAGGAAAACTAATTTTCATGAAAAATATTTTACACCCTACCAAATGAAGCATGAATCCGACTGATTGTAACTGAATTGAAAATAAGATGGAGAGAACAGACTATGAATAATAATCCTATTTATATGATAGTATTTAGAATCCTAACAGATCATCAATGTACAATAAGCTATTACTAGTCTCATATGCACGTTTATATTAATGTATAAATTCTTACTTTTTAATTGTTTGAAATTGCTTTATTCAGATTAGTTTAATTTTCTACCAAAAATATCTCTTTTTAAGCATATTATTTTGGAAAATATTTTATGTGTACATTATATCTTATTATAAATTAGACAATCTTAGATTTTCTTATTAGTTATTAATTGAATATTTTATAGTTAGCATTTTTTTTTTATTAAATAAAGGGTAGAACAGTAATATTAAAAGATGACATATAAAGATAAAAGTTACATTTTCGGGTGGTGTGCATTAAAAAAAACTTAAACTACATAGGTATAGTATATCTTGCTGTGTCTGCGCGTGTTCTTGTTGAAAAGTTCGACTCAACGGAAATTGAATTCCTTTAGAACCTCTGGAATCTGGAACCTCTCATATTTCATACGCAAAGCTCGAATTGCAGAAGCTCGTTCCAGGTTCTTGTTTTGTTCCTTAGATGAATCTACTTGTTTTGTTGCGGATTTTGGTGTGGAATTGCGATTTTTGAGATCTACTTGATGTGATTATTCATGCGATTGGTTTTATGCTGTTTGTTTCATGAATTCAACTTATTTTTTCTTTCTCATATATGCTATTTCATGTTTTTAGTGATAATTTACATGTTATAAACTTATGATTTGAATGAATTTCTGGTATAACTTGTTAATTCATGTTTGTTTGTTTCATGGAAGTAAATGATAAGAAAATTTATGTTACAATTTGTAGATGCGCATATTTGTGTTCACTTGTTCTTGTTTAATTTCATGAGATCAATTTTTCAAGTGTTGTGGCTGGAAATCAGTAATGAATGACCTGTCATCCCCGGGCCCAGGGCGGCCGCCCCTCCTGCCCTGGCTCAGGGACGGGCCTGCTCGTCATCTTGGGCATTGGCCAGATTTATGCTATTCCTTTACTTGCAGTTAAGGCTGGAAATGAGCTGAGCCGATAAGCTCGGCTCAAGCTCGAAGGGTAGGAGGCTCGGCTCGAGCTCGAAGCTTGTCGACCGTCAATTGCTAAGCTCGGCTCGAGGTCGATGCTAAAGCCACAAGCTTGCGGCTCGGATACAAATTGGGCCATTAACCCATTATGGCCTTCTTTTTTTACCGGTTGTTTGTGACAAAAAGGTGCCTATCAAAATTTGTTAAAGTTTAACCAAGGAAGTTATGGTTAGGTGAGAGCGTTAAAATGAAAAAAAAAAAACAGTTGATAATGTTGTTAGCACAACCCATAATTGAGGATGCAAATTGCTACATTGATGACGATGAGCAAGTTATTATGTTATCTTCATCTGAACAAACATCCTTATCGATGTCAAGATTTGCATCCTCACTTGTTGCATCAACCAAAATCACTGAGATTTTGTTTGCATTTTCCTCAACTTTTGGTCTCTAACATCTAATTTATTTTGAAGTTTCAACAATCGAAACTTGATTTCCTCCAACTCAATTTCCTTTTTGTGTTTGTGTGTGTTGTGTGTGCGCATGCGTGCTGTCTATGTGCGAGCTTGGGGATGTGTGTGGGTGTGAAAGGCGTAGCATTGTTATTCCAAGAATTTGAAACCTGATTTTTCTATTTCTAGGCCCAACAAATTTTACAAATCTTGTTGTTAATTGAGTGTCAAACGGTTGTAAAATAGGCAATTTGATCAAACTAACCAAGAGAGAGCAAATTAGTGATGCTAGGTTGGACGAATAAGTGTCTCACATACTGTAATATTGGTTCATCCACCATCAATTTTAGTACCATCCAAAGAATTTTATTCGTTTTTAGGATTAGGCGATTAGCAATAGTAGTATCAGAGCAACTCTAATGGAAACACCTTGTATCTTGACTTGCCACATCAGCTTTTTAAGCAATATTGCTTTCTAGCTACAAGTTCTTCCAATGGTAAGCTATAATACATTGTTGCTTGAATGGTACCACATCTCAATCAATATTTTCAACTTTACTTTTTTATTCAATTATAATTAGCTAGGAAACATTAAAAATTGTGCCTTTATTGTGGATGGAGATACACTCACCTACCATATGGAGTGTGAGCATCACCTTCCCTCAATTTTAAGCCATATTGCCTTTTTAAAGTCAAGCAAGTATCAATTATCTTGCTCCAATGGTTAAGCAACTTGCTCACTACTTTCAAATATTACAAGCAGGTCCAAAATTACAATCATTGGAGTTGCTCTCATGTGGTTAAATTAATATTAATATGTATTAATATATTAGGAAAACATAACTGAAGTTTCCGTGTATATTGATGATTCTCATTCACTGTTTATTCTCTCTTTTTTCTTCAAGGGACTTTAAATTAATGTGAAAAATATTAGTTTTTTAACTTGCATTTCTATGTTTGCACAGTATGGGAGACAAATTATTACTTGTCTGTTTTGGGTGTAGATCTTGTTTCCTAGGTCTTTTTAAGCTAGCCTACTAAATTACTCTTGATCTTGCTGCTCATATGGATAAGAGTGCATTGTAGTGTTCATGAGATGTGCAAGTTTAACCTTTTTTCTTTTTCTAAATAGGAAAAAGATGTTTAGCAATTTTCAAAAGGTTGTTTATACATGCTTTCTTTTTGACAATTATATATACTAGTGTAGTATCTGTGCAAAAATTGCTGTTCCTTTACTTACAGTCTAAAATATTCTATTTTTACAGCATGGAAGACAACTTATCTGTTCTGAGTGATGATCTTGTTGCCTATATCTTGGGACGTTTGCCCCCTAAATCACTCTTAACATTTAAGCGCACTTGTAAAAGGTGGTGCAGTTTCATTTCGGACCCAAAATTTCAACGTATTTATACATTTAACTTGCAGTCGTTGAGTTCTTGTTACCCTGCAGGACTTTTTACTGAAATAACGTGTTATTGTTGTGATCGTGTTCGAGAAGCAACATACTATGTTAGTACAAGGCAAAGGTTTGTGTCGCAGAATATTCTGGATTTCCTACCTGTCAGAACAGCATTGGTTGGCTCCTCAAATGGTATCCTTTGTTGCCGTAGTCTTGACCTAAGTCGGTGTAAGATTGATCGGTTTCACAACGTGCCCTGTGTAACCAAACTTCCTCTTATTGAACCCCCTTTACCATTAGTCTTTTATATATGCAATCCAGCTACAAAAGAATGGATTTCTTTGAGGTTGCCCCCAAGATTTAACTTGGGGAAAGCTTTTGGATTTGCTTTTGATCCAGACGGTCCGAGTTTTACATTAGTTGGCCTACAACATTCTTGTCATAAACCAGGTCGGTGCTCCTTTGTCATTTATGATTCCAAGCTAAAGACGTGGAGAAAGTCAAAAGAATTTGATTGTTTTGCTTTAGGAATTCATCCTGAAAAGCATGTTTTTCTGAATGGTCGATGTTATTGGATCACTTATAGGACGATTTTTGATGAGTCTCGTTTACACGACTGTGATTTCCATATGGTTATATTCGACATTATGAACGAATCATGCGAAGTCATTAAGTTGCCTCATCTCTCAACACGGGATAGTGCATTCCCTAGACGTTGTTGTTTGGGAGTCTCAAAAGGTCATGTTCTTTATGTATGTGCTTATCGTTATGAAATGAAAATTTGGCAGTTCGACCCTAATGAGACTACGCATTTTGTACCTGCAGCATTGAGATTTCCATCTCTTGCTGAGTTTCTCAATGAGCCATTCCCCCCAATTGACGATCCCGAACAATATGTATGTTCCTCACTTGTGAAGCCGTACTACTTGTACGATGATGGCTTGTTTCTTGGAACGATTGGTAAATTAGGTTATTATAATATTAAATCAGGAGAATATGTTCCCCACTTCGGTATATCCACTAACCTTTCTTATGATACTATGTGCTTGATGTATTGGCCGACTTCTTTTCCATTGAAGAGGTTTGGAATTAGACGGTTACAAACTCAAGGATGCTACCCTTGCACTCGAACGCGTAAAAGGAAGAGGTCTGTTTTGTCACCAAAGAGATCTCCTCTATCATAAAGCTGTATTTTACGTTCACCAAATGTTTAAAGTTATTTTGGTTAGAGAATGAACAAGCTTAAACAAAATTCTAAGCTCGTTTAATGTTTTTTATAATTGTTTATGTACTCATTATTAACTTATTGATGTTAGTTGATATGCTCATTTATAACTCCATTTTTTCCCTAGTTGTTTCAAACTTCGAAGGAATAGTAGTCAATACCTTTGAAAAAAGTCTTTTAGGCTGAACGCTAATCAAAACGATATGTTTTGGACTTCTGGTGAAACTTCCAAGGGACCATCATCAAATACGCTTTGTTTTGCTTGAACGAAGGAGAACTTTTATAAACAAAGCTAGTGAACTACCCGGTCGGCACAATGGCCAATTCTACCACGCCAAGTGGCCTGCCGTCTATTGCCATTGCTCAATGACTAGTTTTTACTTTTTAGTACTCATATTGTTTCTAGTGCGCCGCATATGATTTGCCATTAAAAAATTTACTTCCTCTGTAACATAAAGAATGTAACAATTGGGTACTATTTGTGACTTATAAAATATTCAGTTGTTGCATTCTTTCTATTACGAAGGAAGTAGTATGTTTTAAACCCGATTTTTAAAAAAAATATAGTATTATCACTAATGCAAAAAACGCAAGGGTTGCGTTTTTTAAAAAGCACATCCCTTAACAGTGAAGGGTTGTGGTTAACCCAAAAAACAAGGCCCTTCATAAAGGATGCGGTCAATGCAAAAACTACAGCCTAAGGGTTGCGGTTAGTCGAACATCGGAACCCTATAAGAAATAAAAGGCTGCGATAAAGGGTTGTGATTTATTGAAAATCGCAACCCTTTGTATATACGAAGGGCTGCGGTTAGGCTGCAATTTTCTTATAAATTGTAGCCCTTCACGTTCCTTTTTTTTGTTAACATTTTGCGCATGCATACACAGTGCTTAGCTTCCCTCCCTCTAACAACTCACACAAATTTGCCTCCTCCCTGCTTCTAACCGACACAATTCTCTTCTCTCTCTCACTTAACGTTCGCCGGAGCCTCGCGCTTCATCGCCACCGCTATCATATCCTTTACTTGCAGCTGCCGTTGTCATCTCCTCCGCCTCCGCTGTCATCTCACACGCACTCTCCTCCACCTTTCGTTTGTCACGCGACCATTATTGCTGAGTGTCCGGAGCTCCGGTTTACCTCGATCTCGTTTTGGACTACCTCGCCGCTGAGGTATATTCTCTCTCCTCTTTTTTGATTTTAAGTTCTACCTGATTTTGCTTTTTTTTTTTTTTTTACGATTTTCCTAGATCAAGGGTTTGAAATTGTTATAGTCTTGCAATGGCTTACGTTTCCTTTGTTATTGGTTTAAGTTACTCCAATTCTTGGGTTTCAATGATAAATAGGAGCAAAGAATTTTTTTTTTTTTTTAAAAACAGTTTTTACCTGATTTTTCTTTTGTTTGGAAAGAGATGCCGAGGGATGTATAACTCATGCTTTTTCCCAGGGGATTCATAACTCATGCTTTTTTAAGAGTTTTGCTTGTCATTCTTTTAGCTAGTTCCATTTCATTGGTTAATTGGTTATTGTTATGAATTTATGATAGTGCATGGATCTTTCTTCCCCTATGCGCACCAAGTTCTATATCACATAATTTCTTATCAAGTTCTAGTAAAAGTAGTCAAACATTGTCTTTTGTCTTCTGACATCGTGATAAGTTTCATGCCTTCATTATTAGCTTCCATGCATTAGGTCTAGAGTTTTGATGTTATCTTCCCTTAGCTCGTGAACATCCATTATCAAATTCGAAAGTATTAAGCATACAATCCATGCGCTCATCAGATTCTTTTGATGAAGTAACAGTTCTTGAAATCGATGGATTAGGCTGTGAAATGAACAAGTCATTCATGCCACAACTTATTGTTCTTCTGAAATACTCATTGAAAACCTGCTATCTTTTTCTTTTTATTTTATTTCCTTTGCTTGACCTTTTTACCTTTTTAGTCTAGTATTTTTCTTATAGAAATGATCGAGAATGGGGGATGAAAATGCTTAATTGTGGTGTTTTGTTAGACCTGGGAGGGTAATCATGCCAAAGCAGCTTGTCTTCCACATAGTTACAAATGGTGTCACATATGGTATTTTGCAGATATATGCCTACCATGTTGCACATTTTGTCATTTAAAAACATGTTATTTTATGAGAGCATTTATTACTTCTCCATAAATTGTAGATATGGTTTGCCCTTCTAATAATAATTTACTGATATGCAAACATTTCAAGATTAATTGAATGCAGCTAGAGCCTATTAGTTGTTATTGAGATATCAGTCGTCCAAACCTCAATTCTACCATCAACTTTTGTATCTCCACTTCAACTCAATATCAAAATCGAGGAGCAAAGAAAACAAAAGGGGCAAAATTTTCGGCATAGAATTCCAATCATCTCATTCATAGAGATCTCGTTTGAAATTTGTTTACTTAATCAAATCATAGAATTTTTCTCAAAATACATCATCATAAACAACACAAGACACTATAACTTTACATAAATGAAATCATATAACACATACAAAAGCACAAACACTTACACGCTCAAGCTTCAACAGTCCTAATTTCTTATCATCAATTCTCAACCATTAATAATCCCAAATCAATTTCAAAATTGGTGTTGTCTGAGTGTATTGATGAGATTAATAATAGCCTCAGTTGTGGTTGGTTGATGGCGAAAACATTGTTTTGAGAGTACCAAATTCTCCAATGTGTTGCAAAAAAGACAGGGAGATGGTTTCCTTCCTTTCCATCATCTTTGCAGAATTTCGTAACCCTGGCTATCAGCCATTGTTAAATAGGCAGTATTGGTCTTGTGTTGATACATTGTGCCAGGGGACTTGTAGACCAAACTTCCAGAGCTCTTGGATAGGCTCTGAGGCAATGATGGAGGTCCTCATTGGAATTGGCACAAAGCGGGCGAAGGTCACCTTGTCCCATACCTCGCTCTTTACTGCGAGGCTGTTATGCCATATTTTTCAGATAAAAAGTTTCCATTTGACATGATGCTCATCCACAAATATCGGAAAAAAATAACTTCCTATGGAGTTTTCACGCTGGTGATTTCTTGTTGCTAAAGTAAAACATAATAGGCTGATTTGGTTAAGAAAACACCAGATTTAGTGTGGGGCCAATAAAGAACGTTTGGATGATACCCTTCCCCAAGCATGAAAGTACCGAATTATGCAATCAAAACTAAAAAAGAAAAGAGGAATAATAAGTCGAAGATTATCAATAATTACTTGCTGGCTATTTCATTTGTGGTTCTACCCCACTTATCCACTCCCCCAAGAAAAGGTTCACCCACAAGAAAATTGCTGCGAAATTCCTGTCGAATGCTCTCATCTTTCACCAATAAGGTGGTTACCAAATGTTTTGGAAGGTGAACTTAACAAATCTTACAAGAGGCGGAAAGTGTAGTCTCGTATCATGCAATAAAGTTACTAATGTACATAGCATGAAGAAGACAGCAAGAGAGTAAAATCGGTGACTGAGATAGTAAAATTACCAAATTTCAGGGGAAGGAAAGTGTTCTAGCGATAAAATGATTTCTGGTACAATTTTACACAGATCTCTACATTGAATACAGGCTCTTTCTAAGGGCCAAAGAAATATGATACATTTTAGAATAAAATCTGTGAGTATTAACACAGATTTACAAGAATCTTTGAACCCTAATCTCTTTTCCAATGTTGGTAACATGTCTGAACAATGACCCTGTCGCAGATATCATCAGATTAACAAAGTAAACCAAACAGCATGCAGAATATATTGGTATTACAGTTATCATTTCTATCAAGGAAACAGGCAAACCTATAATTTCAGGCTTGTTTCAGTGTTCCTGAGGTGATCTCTTCCTTCTCTTTGTTGGAACCATGGAGCTGCAGTAGAAGAGAATTGGAGACGACAAATATTAAACTCAAAGCCATTAGCCCACCTGATACAACCGATACAGAAAAAGTCACTCAGTTAGCTTTTGCCAGAGCAGACAGCCAGACAGGTATTTTAGGACATACTACCTTCGCTTTTTTTTACTTGCTACATTTTCCTTAAATGGTTGTCTGATAATGACAGCTTATGTTAAAAGATATTGAAGCAAATAACATCTGCAGGAATTCATAGGCAACCAAGAGGTAATGAGTGGAAATGGGATGAACAGGAATATCAGATTTACTTGGAAAGAAATAACATCGTCGATTTTCCGAGAACATCTATTTTGCTGTGTGTTGCAATATATAGAGAAATTCATTTGAATACTCATGCCAGAGAGCCAGAAGTGTTAACAGACACTGGATATCTTATTTTTCCATGCAAAAAGATACCTGTGACAGCCTGTTCCCAAGAAGTACAATGGAAGCAGTATCAGATGCAGCATTTTCTTGCATCCCAGTTTTCAAAGCGATTCCGACGTCTGCAAGCGCCAAAGAAGGTGCGTCATTTATCCCCTCACCAACCTGCAAGGAGTTGATATTTAGAAAGATACATGCAAGGAAGCAATACCAAAAAAGAAGGAAACAAGGTTATACTATGACTAATACTGTAATACAAATACCAAAAGACTAAATACATGTAAAGCTAGCTTGGTTCCCCTTTCTAATCAGTTATCCAAATTCCCTGGAGAGAGGTTGAGAAACCATGCCCTAATATATTTGCAAATAAATACAAAGGAATGCAAGAAAGCCAAAAACTTCTGTAGCTAGGATTGCAAGGTTCAAGCTCAATGAATAGCTACAAAGCCGTCAGAATAGAAGGTTAATTACCATAGCAATACGATGTCCTGAAGCTTGTATATCTGATATAAATTGAGATTTCCGCTGCGGATTCAGGGATGGTACATGTTCATCATTTATTCCAATGATTTTCGCGACTTTTGTAACTGCTTCTTCCCTGTCACCTGATAAGAGAATGTGTTTAATTCCCATTATCTTTGAGCCTACAAGAGGCAGGAAAACCAAAAAGCATAAGCAGGTAAACTCATTATTCTCGAAGTCTTGTTAGAAGTAAGTTTAAGTATTTAACGACAATAGCAGGTAAACTCATTATTCTTAAAGCCTTGCAATTCTGTAAAAACAATAGCAGGTAAACGAATTACTAGAGGTCTGCTACCTTTGTGTTTTATATCATAGAAGGGCCTCGTGGAGAGATTGGGATTAAAAAAAAAAAAGGAAACAAAACATGTATGAGGGTTAATCTAAGATTATCATTGCATGGTTAGTAAAAGTCGGCTAAATCAGACTTCAGAGCATCAATAGGCCTGACAAAGGAAAGCTTTTCGGTAGGTTAAAATGAGAAGCGGGTAATATTTCTTCACTCTGCATACTTCTAAAATTTCTTCACAGACCACCGTTATATTACTTGTTCAAGGGCGAGCAAGGCCATCAGGCCCCAAGGTCCTAAGTACAAAAGAATGAGGCTCCGAATGCATGGGTAAATATTGGCACCGAAACGTTGATGAGAATGAGAAGTCATTCAGCACATATAGTATTCCATAGTAACCGGAGAACCAATTATTACATAAAATACGATTTGGAGAGCAAGGAGATCCAAATATAGTTATTCTTTGTTGTTTTTCTTGCACAACTCCAATTAGACGCTGGGAACCAGATTTTAACAGATCTGGGTACTATCAACCTAAAGTTGCAGTTTACAAGTTCAAACCAAAGAAAACATGCTTCCACATTTTGGACTCTGCATGCACATTGCACAACAATGAATGGTTCAATGCACAACAGTGGAAAGATGAATTGGCTGAAATCTGAATGCACAACATAATTACAGAAGTTGCAGAAACTCGTAAGTCTTATGCATAGCATGCATCGATCTAATAGATGACTTCAAAGAGAAATTTATCTACCGTGCTACAGTAGCTTCAGCATCATGCCTTAAGGCATCAGAGATTGCAATAGCACCAATGACACCCTCTCCTTCACGTCCAACATAAACCACCGTTTCCGATTTATCCAATGATGAAGTTGGTTTGGCTGACTCAAGCACCAAGGCACGCTCCAAATGTTCTATATCTGATTGGTTCTTCCTTTCAAAACGTTGACAAACCCATTCCAAAGAACCTACTAACGTCGATCTACTTCAGCTAAGGTTCCAAAACCTGGCTCTGTTAATTGTCGACTTGTGGTTGGAATCTGCAAACCACATGACTCTGCTTTACTTAAGATAGCATTTGCAACTTGCAAGAGGATGTGATGTTGTTTTCTCTACAGCAGCAGCAAGCTTGAGAATTTCTGAAATATCATAAGCCAAGACATCGGGGAAGATTTTTGTCCCGATAGACGACCTACAAAAGTCACCAAGCAATACCGAGTGATCATGGTGAATTTTAGGCAGAATACCATTATCACTGTCATTTACATCCATGGAAAGTGATAATAGACAGAAAATTATTAGTATATAATTTGTCAATAACTGGTTTGAGGTTAAGATGTAGGCTGGCTTACCCCTCACAGCATGGGGGAGATCAAATGTAGAAACAATTTATCCCTACTAGAGAACTACGGAATACTCATAAGAAAAAGAAAAAGAAAAAGAAAAAGAAAAAATATAGTTACAATTCGTTAAAAAGTTATAACAGACAAACAAAATATATTTTTTTATCATAGAAAGTAGACAGCAATTCCTGGAATTTACATCAAATACAGACAAATCCTTCTCGCTTCAAGCTGGTAAGTTGAACATGCGCCAGTAAAGCACATAGTAGCGGTTTGTAAATACTTAACGATACACAAGTGCACAAAAGGGGGACCAAAAGCTAACCATCATATGATGTATTAAGTCATAATGACCCTATTAGCTGGGATTTTACCTTATCCCCCAGGCGGGCCCGGCCCCAGTTTAACGAAATTCAGATGAAATTACAATATTACATTATAAGGACAGAGATAATCTCACTGTGTCTCAGAGTTCAGGACATGGAAGCACATTTTAAGCATGTAACAGTATTTCATAATTTTTCAGATGAAGTGGTTTTTCCTTCCGATATTAAGCTCAGATTGAATTGTGCTTTAGACTACAATAGTCTACATCAGATATTCGACAGAACTGTTCTTTGTTTATCAATAATATGTCAATGAATTGGCTGTCAGGTTATTGTTCATTTGTTCCAAAAGACACAACAGAGACTACAGAGGTCTGTGCTAGGTTGTGTTACTGTGTACATCTGAACTCTTCTTCCCCGTCGCTTACCCTACTCTAGAAGGGAGCTTTTAGAAGGGATGAAGTAATGGTATAATAATATGCAGGTAAGAGAGTCGAAATACTAAAGTTTCATAAAATCTTAATAGAAAGAATTGTTTTTAAGGACATAATACACCCTCCTACATGACTAGTCATTTTTTAGGATCTGGTTACTTTTGCAAATTTTCACCACTACATCCAGGGATCCCAAACGTCCTGTGACTATACCTGATAAAGAAGGCGTCATAGCAAAATCAAAATGAGGAAGCAGTACACCAGCAGCTACTGGAAATTGGAATTGTAACAACATTATATGCAACTGCCCACAACAAATTTGGATGTATTTTGCTCATAGTCGCACGAGCAAGATCAACAGCTTCAACAACCTGGCAAGAGTGCAGGTTAGTGGAAAAGGAAAAAAAGCCACCAAGGAAAGTCTGATAATGACAGCTTATGTTAAAAGATATTGAAGCAAATAACATCTGCAGGAATTCATAGGCAACCAAGAGGTAATGAGCGGAAATGGGATGAACAGGAATATCACATTTACTTGGAAAGAAATAACATCGTCGATTTTCCGAGCACAGCTATTTTGCTGTGTGTTGCAATATTTAGACATTCATTTGAATACTCATGCCACAGAGCCAACAGTGTTAACAGACACTGGATATCTTATTTTTCCATGCAAAAAGATACCTGTGACAGCCTGTTCCCAAGAAGTACAATGGAAGCAGTATCAGATGCAGCATTTTCTTGCATCCCAGTTTTCAAAGCGATTCCAACGTCTGCAAGCGCCAAAGAAGGTGCATCATTTATCCCCTCACCAACCTGCAAGGAGTTGATATTTAGAAAGATACATGCAAGGAAGCAATACCAAAAAAGAAGGAAACAAGGTTATACTACGACTAATACTGTAATACAAATACCAAAAGACTAAATACATGTAAAGCTAGCTTGGTTCCCCCTTCTAATCAGTTATCCAAATTCCCTGGAGAGAGGTTGAGAAACCATGCCCTAATATATTTGCAAATAAATACAAAGGAATGCAAGAAAGCAAAAAACTTCTGTAGCTCAATGAATAGCTACAAAGCCTTCAGAATTCAATAATCAAGTCATTAAACCAAAAACTCCCCAGTAAGTTGCCCCACAGCAGAAAAGAACGAGAAAATTTACTTTCAGTAATCAAGCTGCAAAGTACAAACAAGTCAAGTTGAGTGAAGTTTAATGACATACAATACTTGGAAGGCAGTACAGTTTAACAGTTGCCTATACTCTCAGGTATATTTCCCGTCAGACTGTTGTTCCTAACATTACTGCAAAAATTAGAGGACACCACATTACTAAGATCCAGGTAAGTGACAAATGCTTGAACTACATATATAGCTAGAAGTATAGATGACTTACAAGTTACAAAGACCATAACCCAGTCAGCTGGCACATATCAGGTGAGAGTGTCCCGCCCAAATTGTTTCTCCGAAGCCCACTACATTTCAGCTAGTCATTAAGAAGAATGTAAATATACCAGTCCCCAAAACAGACAATACAAAGTACGCTTACAACATCATCTAATAAAGCTTCAGCAAATTGCTGGTATTATACTTACAGATATTGCAAAACCTCATTCCAGTATATAAGCCTTGGGATGTCCCCTGTTAGATATTTCTGTGCAAGGTCTCTGAATAAACGATGAATGAATTGAATCAAATTTGTACTTATCTAGCCCTTGAAACAACGTGATAATGATCACAAGTTTGCAACTTAAAGGCAGGTTTCAGAACTTTACAATATTTTCAAATTTGGAATTTGAGAGAGGGTGGATGGGATTGGGTCTGTCAATTGATTATTCTTCAAGATCCTGGAACACCATTTGAGATGACAAAAAATTGAGCTTTTTATTGCACAAATAAATCAATCGACTAATCAGCAGCAGATGAATCCTTTCGGAGCTTCTAGTTGTTTCAACTTCGATATTGAAAATGGTATGTCCCTGTAAAGTTCATTGAAAGACAAGTCCCTAATAACAAATCTTCGCGAAAACAAGTCACGATAAGCTTTGCACATATAGAGGTTTGTACAACTATAAACCTAAGGTCCAACCAAGGATGTCTTGGCCTAGTGGTTAAGATTGAGGTGCTTGGCATGAGAGCTTGTTTCGACTAAGGCTATGTTTAGTTCACCTGAACTTATCTGATCTGATCTGAACTTATTTTTTCTTATCTGATCTGATCTGAACTTATTTTTTCTTATCTGATCTGATCTGAACTTATTTTTTCTGATTACAAGATCTTATCTTTTAGATTTTTCTCAATATATAACAAAAAATATAGTAATGTGGGGTCTTGTTTGATTCGTCTCAATGAGTACTTTATTAATATTCAATTATTATAATTTTTACTAATATGTAATGAAAGATATAATGATTTTTAAATATAAGCATAATCTGAACTGATCTGATCTGAACTTATTTTTTCTGATCTGATCTGATCTAATCTGATTACATCTGAAATAAGCAAAAATAAGGTGAACTGAACATAGCCTAAGGCTTCGTTTGGTAGGGTGTAAAACATTTTCCTAGAAAACTGTTTTCTTCTATTTTTTAATTTTTTACATTGTTTGATTTGCAAAGGAGTGTAAACCATTTTCTACATCCTTACTTTCCCTTTCAGTTTCCTTTCGTTTCATCATTTTTCTTACATGGTACCAAACAAAGAAAATCTAATTTTAGAATTGTGTTTTCCATGAAAATCATTTTACACTGAAAATAGTTTACGCCCAACCAAACAGAGCCTAAGATCAGTGTTCAAACAGCATACCATATATCAGCCATTGATCATATATAGGCAAGGCCAAAAGGAAAAAAAGTAAAACTGACACAAACAAATGCAAAAATTAGTATAGTGTGCATTGATTGATAGTAAGCTCTTGAGATCTCCAATGGAAGATGAAATCTCTCCATCAAGATTTAGCGTTGGAAAAATCCTAAATTAATCCCACCACCCGAAAGACAAACAAAAATTAGAAAGTTTCGGATAAAGAACAAAGCCAATATGCAAAACAACCAAAATAGCATGATGATGACTTTGTTGGACTAAGCAAAAAAGCATAAATAATATATAAGCAAATGAGATAGTGGAAATAGTAAATGATCATGTTATATCTACAATTCCTGGAGAATAGAAAGTCTATTTGAATTCGCATACTATAAGCAAAGAGGAAGGAAACTTTGGAGTCCATGAAATATACTCCACAAAATTCCTCAATGCAATAAGATGCTCAAGTCTCTCAAATCATAACATACGATTAAAGGTTGGTGTGCTAGTTATGCTTCTAAGGAATATTAATCAAACATCTGTATTATGTAATGGCACGAGGTTAGTCGTCAATCATTTAAGAAATCATGTTATTGAAGCTATTGTTATTTCCGGAAGCAATGTGGGAGCAAAAGTTTTTATTCCAAGAATGACATTGTCCCCTTCGTACTCCACCAAATTTACTATCAAAATTTAGAGACGTCAATTTCATTTAATGATTTATTTTGCTATGACTATGAATAAAAGTCAAGGACAATCTTTGTCTCATGTAGGCATGTATCTCCCGATACCTGTTTGCAGCCATGATCAATTTTATGTTGTTGTTTTCAGTGTTACGAGTAAAAAATGTATGAAGATTCTTCCTTTTGATAAAGAACACGGAGTGCGTACAAGTATAATAAATGTAATTTACAAGAAAGTGTTTGCAAACATATAGATTGATTTAAATGTTATATATGTAATTAATGTTCTTTATCACTCATATATGATGGTTTTATGATGTTGCGGTATTTGCATCATTGTTATTATTTGATTATTCCTTAATTATGTTATAAAGTAATAAATACACCCGTGCATTGTGCACGGGTCCTAAAACTAGTTTGATTGTATGAGAGAGGGAAGAATACATGTGGTAGCATGACATCTGTTTGTCAGACTTATTTTTTTCACTTTTGAGACAAGATGGGATAATGAAATTAATGAGAAAGCATGTTACAAATTTGGTTAAAAGTAGAAACATCTCTCGAAACTTCATCCCCCAATTTGCCTCCCTCAAAGCTTCAACATCTAGGTCGCCAACGGCCAAATCTGCCCACTAGTCGCCGACGAGCCACCAACTACGGTGACCTTTAGCGTAATTTGGTGTGCAATAGTCTTTCGTGTTGCATGTCTCGTCGGACGATGAGCGTCGAAATCTCCTCGGCGGTGTACGGTACTTAGTGTCAGTGTAGGAGTCTTCTACCGTGGTTGGCTTATGTTTATCAGCGTAGCGATCTCATGTGTGCTCTTTCTAAATCTTGTGTTCCTTTTTACAAGTCGTTGTTGGAGCCTCTCTGTTAATTAGGTTTTGATTCTCATTTCTTGTTTTTCAGATATGTTTTATGTAGAAGGTTGTGAGAGGTTGAAGGGAGAGCTCCATGAGCTTCTCAATAAGGACTACTAGTTTTTATATGCACGCTATGCATGCGAAAATACGTAGAATTTTTTTTTAGAGAATGTAACAAATTAAATTAATTGTTAATTATATTTAATAAATTAGGGATATTTGAATTGTTGATGTTTTTTTTATAATGTCTTTTTTTATTTTTTAAATTAATTAGGTAGTTTCCTTTTTTATTTTTAAATTAGAGTAAGCAGTTATAATAGAGATGTAATGAGGGTAAAATGAGATTTCTAATATTTTGGTGTCCTACCCCTCTTCCCATATAGAATAGAGATAAATTAAGTCCAGATAATAATGAGTTTTTGAGTTATGTTTCTAATTTAGACAGTCCCAAGACTTCATTGGAGCTTGTTAAGTCATGGAAGGAAGAAGGAAACTCCCTTTCAAGTCAGGGAGATATTGACGATGCATTAGAAATTATGGTTTTGCTGGAGTGATGCTTAGCTTAATTGTTTTGGAAGAGGAACATATTAGAAACTTTAGTGAATTATCTTACTGCATCTTGCTGAATCTAGCTGCATGTTTACTGAAAAAAATTAAATTCGATCAAGTTGGTCTTCTTTGTTCTAAGCTTTGACCCGTGCAATGTGAAGGCCTTATTTAGAAGAGCTAAAGCATCAGTAGGGATAGGAAGGTGTGATTTAGCTTATTGGGATTTACTGCAAGCCTCTAAAATTGACCCATTAAATAAAGAGATCGCAAAGAAACTACATGAAGTTGAGAGTTTAATTTGTTTGATCAGTAGAAGGATCGCCCATTTGGATTAGGGGTGGCGCCGCTGCCACCAAGAAAAAATATGAAGGAGCATCATCAGGAAGAAGGGGAATGTTCTTCTAAGGTGATGGAAGGGGCAAATAGAGAGTATTTAAACTTGTTGCGGGTTAAAGGAGATAAGGGTCAAGCTGTTGGTGAAGATCATGATATTGAAATGGAGTGTGTTAAGGAGAGTGTGAGTGATTCCGAATTTGAAAAACCAAATCAGGCAAATCCAAGATATCGGTTTATTAACCGAAGAAGGCTGGGCTCCTCATTACAATTGTCTAATAATATTATTCAATCACTGAGGCAAAGGAAATCATTGCAATTGTATAATCCAACATCAGGGTCATACATGGTAGTTCGTGTTCGACTTGCTAATTTCACAAAGGAGGGCACCAAGGGGAAAACCATAATGCAAGGCGAACCTGTGAGTGAGCATAGTCGCCCTAATAGAGGTCGATAGTCCTATCTTAGCTCTCCAGGAAAGTGAAGATTTATTGATGGAAAACGAGGTGGCCAAGTCTACATGTGTTATTGAAAAGGAGATAGCAGCTAGTAGGCCCCAGCTGGCCCAGACGAGCCTAGTTGTTTCATCCAGTCTCCAGCTAGTGGGTGTATTTCATTAGCCTCCAAGGAAACTCAAGGACGAGGAAAGCGTAGCAAAGCCCAATCACAGTTTGGGAATTCCAGGAGAACCCTGAAGACTAGTCGTAAGAAAAGGTCCAATTTTCTTCTTAAGTTTGATTTTATTGGCAAGTTGCGTGCAGGAATGAAGAGGAAATCTGATTTCTTTGATGATCCTGCCCAAAGATCAAGGAAAAAACTAGCTCCAAGTTCTTGTGTTTCTAACAATAAATCAGATGTTCATAATGCGTCAAGTCCTTGTCTGAAGTTGGATGTTCTTAGTAAGTTAAATGTTAGTAATGTGTGACGTCCTAGTTTGATGTCGTCTAGTAGTGAGTTTAAGGATGAACTTACTAGTCTATGTATTATGATCCCGCAAATAACCAAAGTCTACAACCTAATTATAGAAGCTAGACAAATGGGGTCACTTGTAGTTTAATAATTTTATCAATGTATGCTTTTGGTGCCAAAAAAAAAAAAAATTAACGAGAAAGCGAGTAATTTAAGGACATACACCATACTATTGCCAATATTTGGTTACAAGTGTATAATTTCGCGGGTAACGAACCCAATGTTCTACAATCAGAAAAAGACCAAAAAAGTTGATTTTATCATTGGCTTTTTTTTTTGTTGGCAATTATTTCTCTCTCTTCTCCCTATATTATAGCGTTTTTCAATTTCCACTACCTGACACTGAGTTGACACACTTTCTCTTTCCTCCATGAACGCAGGCGCAACTCTTTCTCTCTCTACTCTACTGTGTTAATTCATTATCCTTAGCTCTCCTTTTCGTCTGTTCGTCTGTTCGTCACCAACAATATTAATGTCCAGTAGTGGTGGTAGCTTTCTTGGGGGTATTGGTAAGGGTGACGGTGGTAGTGATGATGGCGGAAAAGGAGGTAGTAACAGTGGAAGAAGCAGAAGTCATAATGGTTATGGCGGAATGCGAAGGCGAAAGCAAAAGCGAAGACGAGGTCGTGGCGAAGGGTCACCGCCAACGCCAAATGAGCTGAACATAATAATGACGACTGATCATTGCGACATAGAAACAAGAAGGCGATTATCTTTGTTCAGACTAGGGTTTGGGGAAATCGGGATAGTTCATGGACAACTTCTCCATTACGATGTGATTTACTTTTTCTCTTCTAATATCGTCTTTTATACTACTGTATTATCTCTTTAATTTATTTGATTTGTTTATACTTGATTTTGTTTGCGCATAATTTTTTTATTACAAGCATGTAAAATTCGTTGTAGTAATCTATATCCGATCATGTTCGTAATTGTAATGTTTGTTTGTTGTTGTGAATTGGGGATTTCCACCTGCTAAACCCCTTGAGACTTGAGGGGGCGTTGCATGGTACGATAACTGGAAAATGAATGAAAATAATTCGGATTACGTGGTATCACTACTAGAAAAACCTTACTTTGGGGACACTTATTGCTCGACGCCACAGTATAAGTGTTGGATGGGTTAATAAATTTCCGCCTCACCTCAACGCCTAAAAGCGTCGACAACCTTGATAACACATTTTCGCGTCCAAAAATTACATGTTGCCTATAATGGACTTCAATTTTCATTAAACATGTATTCTCGCGCTCAAAAATTTGTAGGAGCAAACTAAATAAAATTATCCCACGCACTAAAACCGCACGGCTAATAACTCCCCAGTACTCGATCCGCGTCTAACACCAAACCCTATCAGCGCTGGCCGGATTATTCTCAATTCCTTCACCGGCGTGTGAATTCTTAGGTAATCTCGTCGTCTCTCTCTGTAATCCTTGTCCTTCTTTTCTTCTGCATCTTCGACTTTCCATTGAATTCTTTTTCTCTCTTACCTCTCATCAGTCTTGAAGCTGCGCGAAAAAGATTGTTGCGAATTCACTTTGAAGTTGTTGCGAATTCACTCTGAATTTGTTGCGAATAATAATTGTCTTAAGTGGGCCACGGATTGTTGCGAATAATCGTCTTCAGTAGGCTAAGGATTGTTGCGAATCAATCGAAATCTAGGTTTGTTGCGAATAATTCTTTTTTTCTTGAATTTGTAAGATTTCAATATGAAATTCACGAAATTGTCTCTTGATTCTTTGTCCTCAACCTTTCATCAATTAGGGCTGACGGATTTGAACACTTGATTAAGGAAATTCAGGTTCGTTTAATGAAATCTAGGGCTTTTTAAATAAAAAGTATAGTACTTTTAAATAATTAAGGGTATGCTTCTTATCATGAATATTACGTGACAAATTGGCAATGTTTTCAAATTTCTGGCTACATTAATGATGATAAATTTAGTTCAATAGTTAAAATTTCATCTGGATTGTGCTTATTGTCTGTTAACATAGTAGCCCAGCATGTATAACTGCTTACCTTTTCTTTTGCAAAGGGGGCAAGGGGGGAGTTTCCTTAAGGGTTTGTTATAATCAGATAATCTGAATTGAGTTCTGCATTTCTACATTTCTACATTTCTTGTGAATCTTCGCATCTAGCTTATCAATTCATATAGCCTATTTGAACGTGCATTTTCTATAGGATGTCCCAGTTAAATGTATAGGATTATGAGTTCTGTACTCACCTCTTAGGCCCTTGTTTATGCAAGAGAGGAGTTTTAGTAGTTTCACAGCTTTTCTATGACTTCGGCTTTACTTCTTTTAAAGACTTGTATCTGCTTTTGATTGATCTCTGAAATGCAAGATCACAAGAAAACTTGTGTAAAATTGGATATACATGAAACCTACCTCTTGAAAACAAGTATTGTTTCAATTTCAATAGGATTCAACTTACAATTTGATCCATTTACTGTTTTCTGATGATAGTAAGAAGTCCTAAAAGTCTACCCATGTAACATCACTTCAATGAAGAAACTTGATATGTAAATGAGTGGAAAAACTCACCATTGAGTTTTCGCTTGTAGTAAATGAATTTTCATGGGAGTAAACTTTTCTTTCTAGGGTTGCTTCTTTCAGAATTTTCATGGGAATGAAGTCGCTCATGAAATGGGATTATTGAAGTATATTCTTTGTGCGAATCGTTCATCTAATATAGTCTCCATCATAGCTCATATAGGGAATAAAGGGTTTGACGTTGATTAAGGGAGATAATTCTTTGTGTTAATTGTTCATCTGATAAAGTTTTTCTGGCTAAAAGATTTCTTCTTTGTCAATTTTTTATGTGTATTCATCATGAGAATGTGTATGTTGAAGGATCAAGATAGCAGCATCTTTCTCATTTTTATACTTATACACACTAGTGGAATCTAATATTTGTGTATAAAGTGTATTAGATTCGCTACTTTGAATTTTTGATACTTGGGAAAATCCTTGTCCCTCTATAAAGTTAGGCAAGTAAATCATACAGTATTTATTCTATTCGTCAAGAATTATGTGATATAGTAAAGTATGATTGTATCAAGCATAAATTTGCTTGTTGGCTTCGTTGCCACTATATGAAAATTTTAAAGTCTACTAGTAACCCCCCTCCCTCTCAAACAAAAAAAGAAAAAAGAGAAGGGGAAAACTGAGAAATGTGATTACTTATCTCCTTGGATTATCTTATATGCATAATATTTAGTCAAATTTGTTTGGCCTCAGAATGAAGAAGTCATGAATTGTTGAAGAGATTCTTGATCTTGTTTGTGTCAGGAAGGCCTCGTAGTTAATTATTATAACTTAAAACTAAATAGATGAATCTTAATGAACTTTAAGTGCTTAGTTAGTAGAAATACTTAACCTGGACACTTGTGTTGTCTATATTGTTGTGATGGGTTGGCCAGTTGCCCAATTAGCTGAGTATGAGGTTTGAATACTATATGCTCATTGCTTGATTTATAATTCTCTCTCCATCACAAACTAGTCACTTCCTTAGTTTCTACTTTCTACTCTGGTCAACTTGGCTAACCAAAAGATGGAGATGGAAAATTAACGGACCTTCTATGATATGAGTTCCAGTCAGCCAAGGTACCCATGTTCAACATGATCCTGAAGTCTTGTGCACTAATGTCTAGAACATGATACAGAAAGAATTTATGATTTTTTTGATTAAGCAACTAGATCCCCCATTCCCCCTCCCACTCTCTGTAGGTCATTAATATTAGATATTTAAATAATTTGACAGCCTCAAACATTGTATTTGCTATTGCGTGGACCTTATAGCTCCGTAAAAACAAGAAACAGTTACTCCCCGGAAAGAAAAAACACAAAAGCAAAGTCTGATCCAGAAGAAGACAACAAAACAGCTGATGTCTAGATGCTTCGGAATTTGTCATATGTAGTCATAAATCTATCTTTAATTCTTTTTTCCGTCCTCTTGTTTTCTGTTTCTCTCTAGTCGGCTTTCCAGTCCACACACCAAGCCGCCACAACCACCTGATCACCCTTTGCACACTTTATACCACATTCTGCCATCCCAACTTCACCTCCCCAATCTATGCAACTTTGCCTTTTGCAACACTCACTAATACAACCGCCACCTCTGACCTCCCCAACTCTAAATGTCTTTTAAAATTTTCCAGGGTATGGAATGTTTTATAAAGAACTAATATTTTGGAATTAGTATGTTCACCAGTAATTTAAGAACCTCTGAAATGAGTGAGACTTTAGTGATGTGTTTTGTTCTACTTATTTCAAGAAGATAAGTTCTGGCTTGCATAGCTGCTGATGAATTATATTCATACACTGACTAAGATGCTAACACACTGATTGAACTGTGCAATGAATTCCCATATAAACAAATGCATGGCATTTGGAATCTCTTACTCCCGTGTTCTCTTATTAGAGTACATTGTCCTGTATTAGTTTCTGATTACCATTATGGAATCGATTCTCCTGATAGTTTGAAGGCTAAATGTATCAACTTTACTTTACTAATGATGTAGAGGAAATTGATCATGTCTAAAACTTGTTCCTATGATATATGAAGTCCTTTCCTTTTGCATCTCCTCGAGCGAAACTCCACTCTTTGGTTACTTTTGCCATTGGCTGATATGTTTGACTTCTGTAGTCTAACAAAGGCATAAGTGATAAACCTGCAATGATTTTTAATGAACAGGGATGAACATATGATGCATGCCAAATGACTCTGTGTGCTCATTATTTGGGGCTGATTATTATTATTTTTGTGGAATCGCTTGCAAGTTATGACTTTGTTCTGTATTAATATCATGGATCGAGCTATTGTTGCCTATTTTTTGGCTCCAAGCTTATTGATTTTCTGTTACCGGGAGTATTCATGCCAGGAGAGGTTGCTATTTTTTGCCTATTTTTTGGCTCCAAGCTTATTGATGACATGAATTAGTCTGCTCTTTTATGGGATTCATCGTAATCCTTTTCTCTTCTATAATCCCAAATTTTTCTATTGGATAGGTTTGTAAGTTTAAGGTTTACGTTATACTATAGTATATGCTTTGGATGCTTTTGGGTTTAAATTGTTAGTGCTATATATTAAAATGTAAAATTATGAACACCAGGGATAATTTTGTTATCAAATATTATGGAAATGCAAGATTACTTTAGAATATGAGCCGCATTATATAGTTTTCAATTTGACGAACTCTAAACTTTTATATTATCATTACTGATTATATTTTTTGTCTTTTTTTTCCTCCTTTTGAAGGTACTTGAAAATATTGAAGGTGCAACAGATCAAGAACGGATAACTTCAAAGTAGCTACCATCGTATCGTCATCTATTTTGCTAGTGCGATAGATCTTATTAGTTAGCTTATTTTCAAGGCTACTTCACTTTGGATATTTTTATTAGACTCAACTACGACATACGATTTGGAATAATGTTTATAGAAAAATATTGGCTAGGATTTTGGTGAATATGCAATATTTATAGGGATTTTAATTATATTAGTATACATTTATAATATATTGATCAAAGTATTTTTTTTATCTTATATATCTTCAAGTTTCAATGTTTGTTTTATTTTAGAGCTAGTAAATGTACATATGTGTGTGTGTGTGTGTGTGTATATATATATATATATATATATATATATATTATTCGGAAAAATAGCAAAAGGGACTACAAAAATCGAAATACATTTTATAGCCATGAAATTTTGCCAAATAAATATTAAAATTTGAATCCAACTTTTCTTTTAACGACGCCAAAAAGCGTCCAGATTTAGACGCGACAAGGTGTTGGAAGTCATCGCGAATGGAGACGCTTTTACGCGATGAGACAACTAAGGACTATGTTAAGTGTCGAGAATGGCTGTAATACCCTTATTTTAAAGTGTATTTTATTAAGTGCTAAGTATGATTACTAGCCTTATTATATAATAATATTTCTCGAGTGTATTTAAAAGAAATTTAGTTTGACCATACAATTAGTGAATAGCTAATATTCTTTATTTAGTTAATCGTATTGTAATATTTTAGTGGAATTACTTTTAATGTAAACTCTTAATAGTAGTATATAACTTATATTTTGAAAAGGAAAATATATGTTTTCTTTTAGATGTATATATGTATAAGGAGAGAAGTTTAAGATAATTTGGACCAATTAGGAAGCAAAAGTCGGTTATTCCCTTAACTTGTTTTTTTTTTTTTAGTCGGTTGAAAGTAGTTTGTCTTTGTTGTTTTGTCCATTTAATGAAATAAAACCCCAAACCCGTTTCATGTTGGTTCATATACCTTCTATGTGAAACCCATGAAACTCCAAACCCCAGCGAACCCCCAACGAACCTGACCTCCTCTCTCTCGCTCACCTTCGCCTGCGCGTCGCCGGCGATTCTTCCAGGCTCGCCGGAGTTTCGTGCCGTTCCTTTCTCTGTTTCGGTGCTGCTGTGTCCTTTCTTCGCTCTCCTTAAGGTTCGATTCCCTCCTTAGCTCGCGCTGCTCGACGCTGCCCTTACGTCGTCCCGCGCCACCTTGTCGTCGCCGGTGCTACTGTGCGCTTGGTGCTGCCGCTTATCTAAGGTGATCTTGTTGGTGTTGTGTTGTTATTGTTGTTGCTGCGTCGTTGCCGAAGCTTCGAAATCTCCCTCTCAACCCTCTGTTTCTCGATTCTTCGCTGATCCTGATAGAGCAGAGGTAACTTACCTCTTTGTTTTTAACTTCAGAATTCTTGATTAGTAATTCAAGCCTAATTTATAATTAGATTATGATTAGAAGTTTAAGTATGGAGTATAGTTTAATTGAAAGGAGATACAGTGGTTGTTGTGTTAGTATGGTTAATGTTGTTGTTCTGTTGAGGTAGTTTAATGGTAAACTGAATTTTAGTTATTTATTGAGGTAATGGTGTTGTTGCTGTGATAATTATTGGTGGTGGTTGTGGAGTTCTCGTGGTGATTGAGGTAGAATTGTTATGTTGTTATTGTTAGTGGTGGTGTTGCTATTATATTGTTGGTGGCTGCCGTGGAGTTGTTGTGGTGGGGTTACGTTGTTGTTGTGTCGTTGTAGTGGTGGTGGTGGTGATGGAGTTGTTGTTAATTGCTTTGTGAACTAAAGTTAGTTGTATCCAAGTCTTTTATTACTTACGAAGTATACATATTTATATTGTAGCTTTCGGTTTCATTGAAGAGTCGTTTAGACCGAGATAGTTGTTTAACTGTGATTCGAAAAGGTAAGGTTTCATATTCAGAACTTTTATAGTTTACATTATAAGTCCAAAGAGGTACGATTTCTTACCTAAACGTTTGGTAAGGTTAAAAGGTAATATTTCTTATTAAGACGTTTATAGTTACGAGAAGAGTTTTATAAAAGTTTTAAACTCATTTTGATTGAGTTTCTTTTAAAAGATGGGAGTTTAGTTTTAAAAGTATCTTTTATAGTTTACAAAAAGAGTTTTGAAAGGGTTTTTATCTAATCTTTGTTGAGATTGGTTTGAATGGGAGGATGCTCCTCCAAAGATAGAAAGTTTGGTTTCCGAACCGTAAATGAAGGAAAGATTATAGAAAGATATTTCGAATAGTTTTTTTATGTTTGCAAAGTTATTGGATTGCCTATGTGGTATCTCTAAGAATAGTTTTGTGTTTTCAAAGTTGTGGGGATTACCTTAAGTGGTATCTCAAGGAATTGGAACTTCGTCGGGTTTGTCTCGACTTTACAGATACAGAATAGTTGGGGGGTACGTTGATCAGTACCTCGAACTTAGATCTTCTGCTGCGGTTTGGCCGTATGTAGGGTGTGCACACTAGGGGGTCTTTGTCTATAGTTATCCAGAGGGCCTAGCTAGCCCAAAGGCAAGGAAAGTTCGTTCCATTCCCTAGGTTTATGATTCTTTCTTCGTGAAAGAAAAAGAAAAAGAAAGGATTTGATTTAAAGAAGGAAATAGAAAGGATTTGATTTAGAAATAGAAAAGAAAGGATTTGTTTTGGAAAAGAAAGAAAGAAATGATTTTATAAAGTTTGTTATTTTATTTATATGTTTTCAAAGAAAAATAATTTGTAGGATATGATTAATGTTATCCTACCTGCATATATGTTTGGCTTCTTAGTATGAAATCTTGCTCAGCCAGTTTGGCTGATACTACATGCCTGATATATGCAGGTACATGAAGGTAATGTATAATGAAGAAGGTTCGATGTTGGAAGTTTGTTGTATGCTTTATACGATTTGTATCGCGGCGAGGACGATCAACTTTGTAATATTATAGTTAATAGTTAATTTGTAATTGAATTAAAAAGGTTTGAGTTTGTAAAGTCTAGACTTGTTTGGGTTGCTGGATTTTGAGGATACAGGATTACGAATCGGACGCGAGTCCTAAATTATGTTTTAGGCGGTTCATATTACAAATGGAACTCTGTCGAATTTTCTGTAGAATTTTAGTAACATATCTAGTTGTTTTAAATATTTGAGGATCATTTAATATAGTTTATTAGAGTTAGAGGTTCTAATATATTCATTGGATTCTAAAAGTTTTAGTAAGTTAAGCGTTTTTGAGGTCCACACTCGTGGTGAGTGTGATGGTAATGGCCCGGATTAGGATTTCCGCTGTGTTTAGTTCCTAATTAGGTTGGTTATAGATTCGGGTTGTTACAATGGCGACGCTTTTAGGTGTCATAAATTACCTACTCAATTGACGCGACGCTTTTAGACAGCGTCGCAAGCAAATTTAGCGACGCTTTTGGCGTCGCCAAATGGATTAAAAAGCGTCGCGATAACACTCCTTTTGTAGTAGTGTATGTCGGTTGGATAGGTGGTTTTCGTGATGCGTATGCCGTATGGGGTGGTTATGTGGTTTCGTGGTTGGTATGGGGTGGTTCAGTGTTGTTGGGTGGTCAGTTTATGGGGTGGTTAGGTGGTGTTCATGGTGGTTATGGGATTCGTAGTGGTTTCAGGGAGGTGTTGTCGGCACTGGCAGCGTCTAGTTGGTGGTGGTTGGATAGTGGTTGACTAGGTGGTGGTGGTGTTTAGACAGTGGTGGGGTAGCCCAGTAGGTGGCGGGGTAGGTGGTGGTGTGGTGTGGTGTGGTGTGGTGTGGTGTTATAAGATGGTTACTTGCATGCATCTTCAGTTTGATTTCTAGTTTTTTTGATAAAATACTTTATTGACAGGAGGCAATATTTCGTGTATTGGCTGCTAATCTCCATTTGGGTAATGTGGGATTTTCTCCTGGTAAAGAATATGACTCCTCAAAGATAAAGGATCCGACATCTAGCTTCCATCTTCAGATGGCCGCTGATCTTTTAGAGTAAGTAGTGAACTTACTGAACTATAATTATTCTTTCCTTGCTATAGGTTCTTTGTAGCTATTACAAATGTATTGCATATTTAGCATTTTAGTTGATTGCTTTTGCTAGTCGTGATGCTTTGGCTAAGACTGTTTATTCTCGGTTGTTTGATTGGTATACTTTCCATAATAAAGAAGCTTCAAGATGTTATTTGGGAAATGAAATTGGAACTTAAATGTAATGGATCATTTCAGGCTTGTTGAGAAGATTGATAGATCTATCGGGCAAGATGCAAATTCTAGCATACAAATTGGACTCTTGGACATGTATGGCTTTGAGTGCTTTAAGTACAGCAGGTAGTTCTTTAGCAGAGGCTAGTATGGTCTTTTTCCCGAAGAATACTGTCGTACCTTCTTTAGTCTGTTTGTCTTTGTCTCTTAGTACACATAGCTAATTGAGGAGTAACCTTTTTTTCTTTACTTGTTGATGAAAGCATATGTGGTATTGATCTCAAAAATATTTCTTGCTATAAACACACCTTCAATTTTAATAGGTACCCCTTCCATTTGAAAATGTATGGCACATGAGTAAAATAGCACATAGATTAAGAAATTCATATAGTTAGAAAACTAAAGAAGATGAAATAGTTATAAAACTAAAGAAGGTTAATTGACTACTATTTATTGTAGACACTTGATTGTATTCCCCTAATATAATCCCTGGTGATTGGACTCTAAGTCATCTAAATGGTGCGAATGTGATAATGGCCTCAAGTATCACCTAAAGTATATAAATACAAAGAACCACTAAAAAAAAAAATGTAAATACAAAGAAGCCAAAACCTATTTCAGCCCATAGTCAATCTTTATTATCCGTAAATGGTTTGATTATAAACCTAATCCTGCATAATCAATAAATCCAACTTAGCCGTAAATGGTTTGATTCCAGATGCCACGGACGGTAGGCATGTTTCTGTGCTCTACCATGGTCACGACTCATGACCGTCCTTGAATCATTTGTCCATTTTTAACCTAATTTTCTTATTTGCCAGTTAATAAAGGTCGAAAACCTCATCATTTTTTTCTACTTATTATTATTGAGAAGTACTAAAATACCCTAGTTCTCTTTAAGCATTCTGAACTTCACACATAATATGTCCCCATTCATTCACAATACTTCCTTGAGGCAATTTGAAGATTCTTTTTGAGGATCTGAGGTACTACCTTCTGACCTAGACAACAAAGGTGTAAGTTTTGTTGGTCGTTTTCTTTCTTTATTTCACTAAAAGAAACCCTGTCTCTATTTCACTCCCTTGTTTGCTTTTTTACTTCTTACTAGTAATACCTTCCCATGACTTAGATCTAAAATTTCGCATCTCTTGGATATTTTGTGCCACCTTTATTATTGTTAAACAAGATTTAAAACATGTGTCCTCATGTTTATTAAGATCACTTGGACAAACAGATTAGGATCCTTGGTATACGTTGGCTGAAACTTACTAGCCTTTATTAATTTTATTTATTTATTTAAGCAACTCTTACTGTTTGGGTGTTTATATGGTTTGTTACTTTGTTTTTTTATTTGAATTACAAAAGATATGCTATGTGGAATCAAGTATTGGTCAATTGGGACGGATTTGGGCTCCTGGCCTAATACATACTCTCATTTCCGAACTCCTTATGGTTGAAGATCAATGGAATTTGCCGATGGTTTCCTACCAACTAGTGTGTGTGTGTGCGCGCGCGCGCTCTGTTAGAGGTCCTTAACAGTCCCTTTTATGTTTCCAATGGTGGTCTGTTTTTGCACTTGCTTGGATAATTTGTGCTCTGAATCTACAGTTTCGAGCAGTTCTGTATCAACTTTGCAAATGAGAAGCTCCAGCAACACTTTAATGAGGTGTGTAGTGCTGCTAAACTGATCTCCGATTTGTTGATGAAGTGCCATTTGACATTTAAGGATCTAACTTCTTCTCTCGCTTCCAGCATGTTTTTAAAGTGGAGCAGGAAGAGTATAATAGAGAAGAGATCAATTGGAGCTACATTGAATTTGTTGACAATCAGGATGTTCTTGACCTCATAGAAAAGGTGCAATGTGTTTTTTTTTCGCTTGCTGAAATATTACATATGCTTTTATTGCTCAGTTTTAATCTTTGCACTTACAAGGTTTTGTAGTTTTTACCCTGCCATATGATGTTATGAGCTTATCTGTAACCTGAAAAGGCCGACAATAGTAAACTAAAACAGCCCTTCGCGGGTTTTTACACAATTCCTAATTACTTCCTCCGTTCTGAACTACTTGCAACAAATGGACTTTTGCACTATTCATGCACACCCTATTCACCATCTAGTATGATTTATATGTAAGGTCAAACAAAGTCATGTATGATCTTGTTTGATTTGTCTCGATGTATACTTTCAAAATATCAACTTTTGTAACTTTTACTTATAGATAATAGAAGATATCAATGTTTAAAATTGTGCATTGGGAGGCGTGAATATCCTGGTTTTGCAAGTATATTAGAATGGAGGTAGTATACAGAAGCTTGCCTTTCCCAGACTCGAGGGCTGAACCTGCATGTTTTAAGAAGTCTCTTTGGTGCTTGGAACTTTATTTTATCTAAGAATAGGATTCTTTGTGAAGTATTGGTTTGCACCTCTGCAGAGGCTGATCTGCTTCATTTGCTTATTATATATCATATTTGTATTTTGCAGAAACCAATTGAGATCATTGCTCTTCTGGATGAAGTTTGGTACAGTTGAAGTTTCTTGCTGTTTATGGGTGTGCATTGTCTAATGAAGTTATGTTCATATTTTTTATCCTTTCCCCTGTTGTGCTTCAAATGCAGTATGTTTCCAGAATCAATACATGAGACATTTACCACCAAGCTATTCCAACAGTTCCCATCACACCCAAGGTCGGAGAAGGAGTAAGTTTGCATCTATTGCATTCATTGCATATCTTTCTAAATTATTATAAATTGCAATTGATGGATGCATCATTTTCAATTTTAATCCTACAGCTATGTTCCTGTCCGAAGATCTCTCTTCAATCCAAAGAGTGGCGGTGATGGTGATGGTGATGCAGCTGATGATATGATCCACTGGAAAGGTTTTCAACAGACTTTGCAGCCCACTCAAATGAGTATTTCCTTCAACATGGGTAATCTTATACCCTTATAATTGTGCTTTGTTGTTGATGATTTGGCAGTTGGCGTGATGGAAGGAGTTTTCTGAAGTTGGATTTACTTCTCATCTCTATTCTAAATTGTTATATTTCCTACCTTCATAGGTTCTCCTGCAAGACTATTGTGCATAGCTCAGGTTGTCATTAAATCTCTAAAGAACAAATTTGGAAGCGGTTTACTTTATAGATATCTCTCTGATCGAGAGTGTCTCAAGGTGAATATAATACTTTTCCAACTCAAATGATATTATCTATCTCCTTTTTTCTGTGACATTGACTATGTATAGACATATAGTTATATCCCGCTATGGTCTTTTGCACAATGAACAGGTTGAGAAAGCCTTGAAGGGGGTCATAATCGAAATCCTGCACTGGAAATCCCGGAAACAATACAAGGCTTTAGGCTTATCAGCTCAACCATCAAACCAGTTGACGTAAGTTCTTGATTGTTATAGACTCATAGTACACACATCAGTGTTGGGTTCATGCACTTCCAATGTATCGAAGTTTCAATATACGATATGCTGGTAATGTATGATTTGAGGAACTAACTGGCATGCTATGGCTTGTTTAATTTTAATTCAGATAATTCGTGAAAGTTGGTCTGCTGCTATATTTGCACCGTGGCTCTTATTGATTAAAAAATCTACTCTGCGGCTGTTCCTTATATTATCATAGGTGGATTTGTTTTAATATAATTGGCAAACATCATGTTTTCATTAGAAAGTTATAATGTGCCTTTTCCCTTCTACTTATAGGTTTGCCCTATCTGGCGTGACTCAAGAGTCTGTTCCTCAGTTTTTCCTGATGAAGTATAAACTCATGCTTCCATGCTACCTTTCGTGTCTTGAGGTTGGAAGTAGCAGACATCCAATATATTTACCCGTGGAGGTATTTCTATTGATCTGTTTTCTGGAACTATGTTTTGCACATAATGGAGTTGCACCAACTCTAAGCAGTAAGTTCTATTATATTTTAGGTATGTGAAACGGTTGAAGCCCGAAGATGTCCAAAGAAATTGAATGGTACTCTTGTGTTCTATCTGGTGAATAATTGTGCAATTTCTCCATTGAAAAGAGCTGCTGCTATTGATATCGTAAGGGTATAGTAATTATGTTCTCTCCCATTTCTAGTGATAATTATCTTCTTTTGTAGCTTGCCTGATTCCATGCATCATGATTTCTGCTGATGGTTAAGCAGAATAATTGTAGTGAAGATGACTTGGTTGAACATTTTGGACTTCTAGTCAATAATGATTTTGCATTAGTTGAAGCTCGAGTGCTGCCACATATATAAACTAGTTGCATATGCACGCGATGCGTGCGTCGATAATCTTATATTGGTATATATAAATGGACATATTTTTTTTATCTAAAATTATTTTTGTAGTGATGTAAATTATTGAGGTTCTTTTGTAGATGTTATTATATTTTTAAATTAAAGGTGAATGATTTTTAACTATTCAGTACCGTAACTGAAAAATTTGGTCGATGATTTAATAATTTCTTTTCAGCAATTTTAATATAGTTCTTTAACCATTATAAATATTAATAAACCACATTGTTTGAAATATTATGTTATCACAATATATTGCTAACTTTTTTTGGTTGAATTCTAATTGATAATTGATTTCGTGAATTGATTGTGTCAATCTTGTTTGTCAACTTATTAATGGTATTGCATATTCTATTTGACCTACTCATATGGCAAGTTTCATTGATTCTCATTTTCCAATTTTTTATAAAAAGAAAAATATTGTTTTAAATTATTAAAGGGTATTCTAGTCACTTCAAAAAAGGACACCACACCTCCTCCCTTGGCTTATATAATAGAGATATTGATAATAAATGGCAACGACGACTTGATTTCTCTTATTTTTCTTTACTTCTTGTCTAGCTTTTGTATGATGGCCCCACACCAGCTCGAACTGTTACTTCTACAGTGGGGCAATGGAGTATGTCTTATCAGGTGTATCGAATCAACGATCGTTACTATTAGTGATCTTACATGCATTTATGATTGTCCATGTTTGTCTTCAAAGATTTCGTGAAGGTGCAACCAAAGTTCTTGTCTTGTATAAGTCTCTTTCCAAGCATGTATCGCAGAACTATGACAGTGTGATAGAATGCATGCTTTTATGTATAGGAAAAGTCTCAAGAGAAGTGAACATGTGAAATTTATTAATTTTCATTTTTTGTTCTATGATGCATGAAAATTAGATACATGGCATGTCTTGCTGGCAATGCCTATAGATAAATAGTACTCCCTCTGTTTTTTTTATCTTTCTCACTTAGAATCTTGGCACTATTCATACTTAGAGAGAATCTTCTCAATTATTTTTAATTTATGAGAAAAAATATAGTGATGTGGGGTCTTGTTTGATCTGTCTCAATTAGTACATTATTAATATTCAATCCTTATAATTTTTACTAATATATAATGAAAGATATTCAAATTCAAAAAAGTGCACTGGGAGGCGCGCACAGAAAAGTGAGAATGATAAAAAAAAAAACAGATGGAGTATTTGTTTATAATTGCCAGAAAAGCCTATGGATAATAGCATATATTATGAAATTGCCAGAAATGCCTATGGATAGTAGCATATATTCTGATTGCTAGAATTGCCATGCTTTTGAAGGATAATAATAGGTACCTAGGTTCCTGCCTAGAAGCATCATAAATTAGGAGCAATCAATCTGTATATTCAAATACATCCTAAATTCTTGTTCATGATGAAAATGGTATTCTACTGTCATATTTACCTGGAGTGTAACCCTGTTGTGGTCACCTACTGAATTGAATTTATTTTTCTGTTTTTAACTTTTTTTTTTGAAAGGAAAGCCAAGATTAAATTTACTGAACTGAACAATAGAATATTTTTTTCCCTTTCTGAAATGGACTTATTGTTACTGAAATGCTTTTTGTTCAACTTATTTGCACTGAACAGAATTTAATTTAACTTAACTTACTGTACTTATTTTTTAAAGGCTCAACTTATTTTTTAAAGGCTCAACTTATTTTTAACTGAACTTGTTATGATAAGGTGAGTAGAAGGGATCGTACTCAGATAGATAACAAAGAAATACTTCTTCCTTATATTTATGATAATTTTTGGCACTTTGACCATGTGAGTTTTACTCGTCATCAGTCTATTGTTATGGCATACAGATTATGTACTAATAGCTTCATCTTATTCCATAACTTTGGAGATGTAGTCTACATTATCTTAAAATTGCATCTTTATTCTTAAATCTAATTTGCAGACACATTCTTTCAAGTTGCTTGGTGGGGTAGGAGACAGTAGCTGTCCATCATCTATTGCTGCGAAAGAAAATTGTGTAAGTATTATATCTCAAATATCCATTTTTGACACTATTTTGCTGCATGTATTTTGTTCTATAGAGCACTAGTATAGTAATAGTGCAATGCATAATTTACAAACCTTAATATTTCTTCCACACAAAATCTAGAAACTAAATTTAATTTAATGCATAACAATAAATATTATTTCCATGAACATATTAATCATAATTCGTGATGACTATCTAATCATGAAAATATGGACCCCTCAAAAGGATTTATTTGGAATGTAAAAAGTTAATATGCAAAGTTTGACCTTTCCGATATAATGTAGCAAGTTTATAGAAAATATGTTGTTTAAAATGAATCTTTTTTTCCCTTCTAATGTGAGAGCCTTAATCGACTACCCACATATTGTATATCATTTATGTGTCACTCAGTCTTATTTGTTGATATTAAAATCTTTTGATATTAAATATAAAAGCTGTTGCCAATATATTGATAACAATAAAAAAGGGTGCACAATTGGTACGTTAATAGTACTCCCTTCGTCCCATAATATAGTGCTTGTTTCTCTCTCTTCGGGTCATACTTGAAAATCTTTGACCAAATATTTTCATTTGTATATATAAAAAAATATATTCATGTGTGACGCAGTCGGAAAATATGGAGAAAAGCAAACGCTAATCTCGATCAAGAACGAACAGATTTACAAGCGATAAATCTGTAGAAAATCCGGAATCCACCAGAAAAGAGTAGGAACTCTGTGATATTATTAAAAGTCAAAAATCCACCGGAATCCTAATAATGTTTAAATACTTAGCGGTGAGTTTGACTCGTTGACCCGTTCTGCTTCCAGAAAAGTATCACAATAAGCAATCGGACACCGTTGGCCCGATTAGTAGAAATCATTTCAGGCTAATTTGTCGAACTTCCTTATCGAACTTATCCGCTAACCTTCCTACGTCATTCTCCTCCATCTCTAAAGAACTTGACCCCGAGTTCGTATTATCATAAAGAGCCTCATCCGCATGGTACTCATAAATGTCAGCAACATTGAATGTGTTGGAAATGTTCCTATCATCTGGAAAAGCTACCACGTATGTATTGTCATTAATCTTGCGAGTCACCTTGAACGGCCCATACTTGCGTGGCTTCAGTTTATTTTACGCAAAAACACCATCACATCATCACCCACACTGAAAACCTTGACTCTCCTGTGTTTATCAGCAGCATACAACTTAGCCTTCACAGTCTCCTTGACAGCGACAATCTCTATTCTCTTCTGCCATATTCCCAACTGCCAAACTAACTCCCGAACTCTTAGGAAGCTTAATCAGATCAATCACATGCCTAGGAACATAAGTGTAGACCACAAAAAATGGTGATCTCCCTATGGCCGAATGCAATGTTGTAAGCAAACTCCACCTGAGGTAAAGCCAAATCCCACTGTTTTGGTTTATCTTTACAGACACTACGAACCATATTCTCCAACGTTTTGTTAGTGACTTCAGTCTGACCATCTGTTTGTGGATGAGCTGTTGAACTCCTATTCAGCGTCGTCCCAAACATTCTCCACAAAGTTACCCAAAAATGGCTAAGAACTTTGGTGTCCCTGTCCGAAGTGATAGAGGTAGGAACACCATGAAATCTGACCACCTATCGAAAGAAAAGCTTAGCCACATTCGAAGCATCATCCGTCTTTTTACATGCAATGAAATGGGACATCTTCGAAAATCGATCAACTACCACAAAAACTGAATCCACTCCTCGTTGAGTATGAGGCAATCCCAACACAAAATCCACGGCCAGATCTTACCAAATATCATCAGGAACATGCAAAGGCATATAAAGACCCGTATTTTGAGACTGACCTTTGGAGACTTGACACACATAACAGCGACGAACTAAGGTGCCATCATCCCTTCTCAAGTAAGGCCAATAAAACCTCTCTTCTAAACCTGCAATAGTCTTGTCTCGTCCCAAATGTCCCTCAAGGCCACCCCCATGAAGATCTCTAATCAAGGCCACCCCCATGAAGATCTTTGATCAACTTCTGTCGTAAGGACGAACAAGGAATGCACAACTGATCACCTCTAAAAAGGTAGCCCTCTCGAATGTGGAAATCTGCACTAGGGTCTAGGCTGCCCTTTGCTACACTTGGTCCATAACTCCTTAAACTCAGCATCATCCTCATACAACTCATTCAAGCATTCAAAACCCACGATCTCTTGAGCTAACGTGATGAGTAAGGAAGCTCTCCTACTCAATGCATCTGCCACCTTGTTCTTCTGCACACCAGATTTATGCTATATAATGAAAGGAATTTTTTGAAGAAAACTCACCCATCGAGCATGCATTTTATTGATCACCTTTAGGGTATGATGATCAGTGTAAAGGATAAACTCCCTCTGAACCACATAGTGCTCCCACTAACGAAGTACCCGAAACACCGCATAAGGCTCCTGTTCATAAGTACTCCATTTCTGCCTAGCATCACTCAATTTTTCACTGAAATAGGCCTCTTATCTTGAGACAGAACAACTCCAATACTGATGCCACTGCCATCACATTCAACTTGAAACACCTTATCAAAATCAGGGAGTGCTAGGACCGGAGCACTACAAAGTTTTGCCTTAATCAATGAAAACTCCTTTACTTCCCTTTCTTCAAACATTCAGTTATGTGTGCGGTTATGGTACTGAAATCCCTGATGAATCTCCTGTAGAAAGTTGCTAGGCCATGAAAACTACGAACTTCAGTCACTGATGTGGGTGTAGGCCAATCCCGGATTGCGCTCACCTTCTCTTCATCCACCTGAATTCCTTCGGCACCCACAACAAACCCTAAGAAGAGTGCACTTCTTCAGATTAATGTACAGTTTATTCTCTTGCAAAACCTGCAGCTGAGCCACATGCTCCGGGTGATCTTTCTTGTTCTTGCTATAAATCAGAATATCATCAAAATAAACAACTACAAAAGGACTAGTAAAAGGACGAAGGACTTGGTTCATCAAGCGCATGAAAGTGCTAGGCGCGTTCGACAAACCAAATGGCATTACCAACCACTCATACAACCCCTTCTTACTCTTGAAAGCTGTCTTCCACTCATCTCCAGGTCGGATACGATACCCACTTCGCAAATCTATCTTCGAAAACACCTTAGATCTGACAATTCATCAAGCATATCTTCCAATCGAGGGATAGGGAAGCGATACTTGATAGTTATCTTATTGATGACCCTACTTTCAACACACATCCTAAATCAAATCAAACGCTAATCTCGATCAAGAACGAACAGATTTACAAGCGATAAATATGTAGAAAATCCGGAATCCACCAGAAAAGAGTAGGAACTCTGAGATATTATTAAAAGTCAAAAATTGCCTCCCAATAATGACCTAATAATGTTTAAATACTTAACACTAAACCCTAATACGAAATTAAGGAGATAATAAAATACGGAAATAATTAAAATGCTGATTTAGGGCCTTAAACGAACTCGGATGGCTTAAAAAGCCTATAGGTCACGACGTAGCGGTGAGTTTGACTCGTTGGCCCATTCCGCTTCCAGAAAGGTATCAGAATAAGCAATGGACTCCGTCGGCCCGATTAGTAGAAATCGTTTCAGGCTCTTTTGTCGAACTTCTGTATCGAACTTATCCGCTAACCTTCTTAGGTCAATGTGGGATCTTGTTAGATTCACCTCAACGATAGTTTAATAATATCAAATTTTTATTTATTTTAATAATAAAGAATTGAAGATATCGAAGGTCAAATGGTGATCTCGGAGACCGTACAAAAAAGAAATAAGCACTATATTACATGACGGACGGAGTAGGATATAGGATATGGATCTAATGATGGAAACAAAACTTGTATTGCTTCACCATCATGTCATTCACCTTTGTATCACGACCCTTAATCAACCTAATGCAAATATAACCCGAAATAGTGGGTGGGGTAAGGTCTCCAACCCATTTAATTAAAAATCTTGACATAAATAACTCGTTTAATCATATATATAAGCTTAAGGTTTATATTTCCTATTAAAAAACACCCTAAGCCACTTAACACATTAATATGAAAAATTAATATTTTAAAATGTGAAAAGTGGTCAAAAAGCTTATAAATTCTAAATATCTATTATAAGTGATATAGCGAATCAAATTTGCAACATGTTTATGGGTCTTTTTTTTAAAAAAATAAATAAATTATATTCATTTACCTGAACTTATGCAAATGGAATTTGTCCAATAGTCAAACCTTATTAGAATTTATTCGAACTTACTAAAACTTATAAGGATTGGGAGTAATTAAAAATAACATTACCTATCTCTTTGCACATACATGCTCTAAATTATGTAAAAAAAGTATAATAGATAAATGAGTTAAATGTGTTAAATGGTTAACCCATTTAACAAATAGCGGATTCAATATCTTCAATCAGTGTAATAAATGGATTAGGATTGGAATAATAGAATTCCAACAAGACCCAGACCAGATCCGACCCAACTAACCTTGCCCAACACATTACCCACTTTACATGTTCTAGCAATTAATCTTGCCCACCAATTTTAGACTTAAATTTAGCATATCTTTATATGTGTTTCCACCTCTATCTAACTCTAGGGCTTGAGGGAGATTACCCTAGCATCAAAGATATGTTACACCTTTCATAGAAATTATAATCATTTTGAGGTGTAATAGAAACCTATGTTGCTAATTTGGTTAGTGCCTTTGCAGCCGTGCTGTCGTATTTCATGGCCATACTTAAGTTTTTAACCCTCTATTATTTCATATGTTGAGGTTGTCACAATGATTATATGTTAGCATGCTCAATTTTTTGATTTGTGATGATTGCAAAACTATTAGTGTAAGTAAACTGCTAGGGATCAGATTAGTAACACACAAAGAAATAGTTAAGTTGATAACTAGTTACATAGAAGATAAGTGAAACTTTATAATGGTAACCCTCTACTTTCAAGCGGTAGAGTAATCTCCCAAAACTACTCCATATATTAGATCAACATTTGTTCCTTCATGTCATTGAGTTTATTATTGCATTATAGTTTCTTGTAGTTAGATTTAACTGGGATATAAACTAATACCTCTTATACCTCGTATCGGATATGAGCCACATGGAGTAGATTTTATTCATTTATTAATTAATTTATGCATTTTATGATAAGACAAGCCGATTAAAAAGCGTCACTTTTGACTTGTTTGCCTTGTAGTATAATGTATTTATTAATTGTCTAACTAGTGAGTTCATTTTGAACTAATTTATACTCTTGTTTTTATCAGCCGCCAGGAATTCAGAATCTAGGAAATACATGCTTCCTTAATTCTCTTTTACAGGCATTGGCGAGTTGCAGACTGAATTGGCAACTTCCTAGCTTTTGTAAGTGTTAGTTTTTTTTTTTTTAATCTTAATCTATATTGGAATTGTTCAGCCTTAATCAATCCTAAAACAAAGAACCACAGCACAAGATATAAAAAAATAGATGAGCAACATAATTGTATGATTAAAACACGTCACTATATGTTTGAAGTTTAAGATATTAATATCGTAGATACCTTCATTAAACACCCAAAAGAGTATTTATACTTAAAAGTTTAAGATCTGGACATAAATTTTGCGCTACTGTAGTCCAATTGTGACAATAGGTTTGTTGGCATGTGCATTATGTGATCCAAGTTGTTATAACAATTTCAGGAGTTTGTTAGTAGTTAATTACAATTAGTTAAAGTGTTAGTTAGTTGCTAGATAAAGTCCGTGTGTCTTGTAATGAGGCTTGATTCATTTATCAATGAAATTCCTTTTTTCCTTCAATATCCTATCTCTTCCTTTCTTTTATTATCTTGTAAGATTCAAAGATCTATACGTGTTAGGACTCTATGTATGATATGTATTAGGAATAGGATTGTTATTCATAGTAGGACTCTCTAAATAAGTTGTATATATATATATATATATATTCCTAGGATGAATGAGAAGATGTGACGGAAATTGACCATAATTTAACAATACAAAATCTTCCTAGCTTATTATTGCATTGGTATTAGAGCTGTTTTTTGTTGCCATAACTCCGAGCGGTGTAGTATTCAGCAACAGTTGAGTGCATACTAAGTGTTTGATCAAAATACAATTCTAGAAAACCTACAATTTCTATCTTCGATCAACACTTTGGTACCTATCTTGCAATTTTGGTGTTAAGAAAGTTTCTGTTGCAACTTGCAAAGCAATCAAACAATAATGGAGGTATAAGTTAGAGATATGGAACAAATATACTTCAAGTTAGGCAAATTAGATTTTGCATCAATTCATATAATTACTCTTCTTCAAATTCTACTTCTTCTGTTAAACCTTTTGCTAGATCCGTAATTACTTTAAGCCTTGACAAAGGATATGAAAGGAATCACAATTCACAAGTAACTAAAACAAAAACAAATGTTCATTACGATTTTTTGGTGCGGAAGATTTCAAGTCATGGAAGGTTGCCCAATATTTGAGCATGTTCTAGTTTTATAGCACCTTCCCAATTTGAAATGAAAAAGGGCTTGACAAGTGGCTTTTGATTTACATTTTTTTTATGATCAGGTGTATTCAAAGGTATGAGATAGAAATTGTTGGGCAAGCACACTTTTGTGTGAAAAACAATTAAATAAGGGGAGGTAGAAATTGAAGTCAATGAAAAATGAGGTGGATGAAAGAGAAAATGAGGTGTAAAGATAAACGAGAAGAGAGAGAATATGCTATAAGTCACTCGATACTTTGAAAAGGAACCCTTACACATTCCATATTATTTTGGGAGTATTCATAATTTCCTTGACCTTGGTTTAGCCTACAAACTCGGCCTTAACCTTGAATCTATTGCCACATAAGGATTGTTGTCGCTTGTCGGTGATGGAAATCATTTATCATGTCAAATTGTTTGTAAAGATTTCTAGTGGAGTCTTCACAAATCACAATACCATGTACACTTCAAGCATGTTAATCATTCCCTTGGAAAGTTGTGATATGATAGATTTTAAGAGATTATTGATGGAGTTCGAGTACAATAGATGTCATCATGTATTAAGAGGTATCCCACCAAACAGCACTAAGACCACTGAAAAGGTGAAGTCAGAGATTATGCATATTTAATTGCTTCGCCTAAGTTTAGTTTATCCTAGATGACGGTTTTGGAAGTGATAAAGATATTGATTAAGATGATGTAAATGATGAATGGATGAAAATTTTGATGTTTATGGATTGATAATGTGGAGATTGCACTAACAAAGATAATCTCAAGCTTTTGAGCAGCTTGGTTCTCTCCTAATTATCTGAAGAGTTATGTCATACACCCATCTAAGCTAGGGTAATTCCATTGCTGAGTTGGACTAATCAAGAGGAAAGGAATACGATGATCTAGTCCAGTGAAACCAGAAACGCGGGACGTACGGCCGAATCGCGTTCTGGTTCGTTCGTACCGAATCGCGGAACGAACGCGACCCAAATCGCTGGGATTCGCGTCTCAGTACGGTGGTCATGGCGTTTCCTTTTTCTTCTTCAAGGGTCGACACTAGAGGACCGAGAGAGAGAGGAGGAAAGAAAAGAAGATGAAAAATCACAGATCTAGGGTTGATTCGAAAACCTAGATCTGGAAATTGAAGAGGAAAATGCTTATACTAGGATAAATTACCATGGGGCTTTGGTTCTAGCAAGAATTCCGAGCCAGATGGTGTTGTCAGATCCCCGGATCTCCGGCAGCGGCGGTCGACAGCGGCGGTCGGCAGTTGGCCTTCTCTCGTTCTTTCCCTAGCCTCCGACATTTCCTTTCTCTGTCTTCCTCTCTTTTTTTTTTTCATTTAATGGGCCTCCAGTCAGTTTTTTCTAATTACGTGGGTGTGCCCCTCCCCCTTCTCTTTATTTTTTTTCTTTTTGACTTTTTCTTAAAGTTTTACCAATTAGGGTTTTAAAGAAAGCATTAAAGTGGGCTAGGTATAGTTGGGCCTTTAAAAAAAACTGTCAGAACTCACAACACCAAACGTTCCCGATTCACTCAAGGTAGCGTTTCCCGTTTCCGTTTCCGTCCCGCGTTTCGTATCGAATCTCGTTCCTTGTATCATTGATCTAGTCAATATATATAGTGAGAAATGATGTTGTGAGAGTCATTGGGATTAATGAAGTGAGAACTTTTTTGTATTGTAACTTTAGTGGGAGAGTCCAGCATCTACTTGAAGTGTGCTATGATTGTACTATTACATAAATCACATTGCAATACAAAATTACCCAACCTTACCTTACTTGCCATTATTTCATATCTTTCACAAACTCCCTTAAAGTTTTCATCTTTATTATAATCGTCAACTCAAACGCAAATTCTTGTCTATAACAGCTTGGCATCAGTGATATACGATTCGTGGTTGCCCAAGTACGATAGGGTATCAAGTAATGGAGTTAACTAGATTAGATGACCTAATCTATATAGTGAGAAATGTTATTGTTAGTCAATGAAATTAATGAAGTGAGAGAATCTTTGTATCGTGACTTGGAGAATCCTGCTTGAAATGCTGCTGTTTTACTATTCTATTGCAATGCTTTCCTTACTTTGTTGTTATTTCATATCTTTCACAAATTCATTTACATCTTATTCTAATCGTCAGCCCAGACACAAATTCTAGTCTATAACAAGTTAATACTCAATAATTCAACATACTTTTCCCTTACTTTTCCCTCTATAGAAATTAACCTATAACTAACTTTCAGGTTTTATGGACTAACAAATAGATCAAATTTTCAGGTACATGTGTTGCACAACATTGTTTATACATTCAATTTGGTGAGACGATTGAGAAGATTCTCAATCATACTGCAGGACCTATTAGACCAAGCAGTATTATTCATCTTTTACATGGTAAAAGCCTAAACACATGTCTAATATGTAAATAAAATCAGCTACACTTGACAAATTGTTTTTTTGTTTACAGATGTGTTATCATCATATGTCATTGGTCAACAAGAAGATTCGTCTGAATTATATGTGAAGTTGTTATCCAAATCCTGTTTTAAACGATTGAGAGACTTCTTCACATTATATCGGAGTGGTTACGAGGTATTATATTTTTCATTTAAATATCTTTCTAATTCTATTATTGTGCAACTACTGATTCTAGTTAGTTATCCTCTGCAAGTACAAATTCAATGTTACTGTTTCTCCAAATGCCTTCCCTCTTTAACATATTTGTTTGCTAACTTAAATGTGAGAGTGACATGCTGGAAAATACCCTGGTATTGTTCTGACCTATGTGTGTTTATTTGAACAACAGGTTGAAGATATCCACTTTATCCTCGAATTGCAAGATGGAACCACTTCGAGTTCTGTTCAACATTTACTACAGGGGACAGTATTTTCCAAATGTCCTCAGATCTTGACCTGCTATGTTGGATACAGTTTCAAGGAAAACGGGGAAAAACTAAAAAGAAACCTAGTTTGTGAACGTCATTTAACTCTCCGTTCTTCTAGCAACGGCGTTGAAATTGGAGTATGTTTTTATTGTATTTCTGTTTTGTTTTTATTTTTTAAATTCTTGTTATGGGTGTGTGGTAAGAAAATATGTTTAATTACCTATAAGCAATAAGTACATGTAACAGCAGCCTAGATAACTACTGTTAACACAAGAGTATTCAAGAACTTAAGGGATAGAACAGATAGAGAGAGATTAGAGAAATAGAGAGAATAAAGAATAGAGAGAGATCAGAATGAGATAAGAGGGTGAAGATTGTTGTTATTTACCAGAATATATCTCAATTACAGCTGATGTTAGCTACTTATACTGAAAATACAAGCTAATAAAACTTCCCGCCAAAACTAACAAACTTCTAATAACGGAATAACTATATTCTGTTACAATCCTTCCCCCTTGTAAAAAGAATTGCTGAATCAATTACATGAATTCAATCACTTAAGTAACAGTTTCAAGGTATTGAAAATGTAGGATAAGTGGATTCAAATTCTGGGAGAGATACCAAGTTGCGTAGCTTCCATCTAAAATCTTTACAAATGAATTGACATGCTAAGTGATTGCCATCTGCAACAGTGATAGCTTGTATAGCAATTGGTTCTAGTTCTAAACCCATAGATTTAGTTAAACTTAAGTCTAGGAAGTTATGAGTACTCCCAGAATTAACCAATATATGTAATGGTTTCTTCCCAAACAACCCATTGACTCTCATAGTCTGATAGTTATGGCTACCACTCAAGGCTGTAACTGAAATACAAGGCTCAGTTTCAGGCTTTCAGCCTCAAAATATCCTTCCACACACTGATCACCTCCATCTTCTTCTTCTTCTTCTTCTTCTTCTTCTTCTTCTTTACCATAAATCTCAATCAAGAACAATTGAGTTTGTCTCAAATTACAATTATGTCCCTTCTCTTAGGGGTTATCACAAAAATAGCATTCACCCTTCAATTGTTTCTCCCTCTTTCTTCTCTTGAAATGTTAATTTGGGGTCTTTGAAAACTGGTTTGAAAAGGCTTAGAATAAGTGGGCTGTATAGTATTTAGTTTAGAAGAACTAGGAGAGGTGGGTAAAATAGGTGGTAAAACTGGTTTTGTGTATTTAGAAGATGAAAATGTTGGTTTGGCTTGACTAGCAGTTATATTCTCTTCTTGCAACCTATGTACTGGATTTAAATTGGATATAAATTGCAACCTAGCAGCCATTGTTACAGGTTTGATGGCTCTTACAAAGGGTTTTAAATTGGATTTATTCCACCAATAAAAGAATCCAAGAAATAAAAATCGGGGTAGAACATGATTTTGCTGTGATATCAAAGACTTTAACTCCTCAAATTCATTCCCATATTCTTCTAGACTAGCAGTTTGAGAAACCTTATTAAGTTTCTCTACAATGTTAACCCCTGCTTCATCTCTAAATCTGGCAGACAAGTGAATAACAAACTCAGTCCAATCTACATTTTTCTGCTTAACAATGTAACTAGACATCCAATGTTCATACTTTATCAATCATGTTCAAACAAGCAAGGTCAACTTTTTTATCATCAACTATTTTGCATAGTGTAAAGTATTTATTACACTTTTTAATCCACATCCTAGGATTAAACTTAGGGAAATCCAATTTAGGAAACTCGATTGAAATTATGATCATGATTCCTTGGAGAAGGAGACCCTTGCCTTGAACTTGCTTTTGCTTCCTTCAATCGCTCATTCATTTCAGAAAATGTTTGCATTATCGTCTTCATAGATTCCTCAAATTGTCGAATTTGAGTTTGTTGGGCTTGGAGTCTGCTTGAAGCTTCAACGGCTCTTCCATGGCAGAATTTGCGTGTTGCAGGTGCCAGAATGACTAGAAGATGAAAGAAAATTGAATTTGGGCGAGTTTGCTCTGATCACGGAAAAAAAACATGGCCGCGTTCGCGGGAACAACTTGTAATGGGGAAATAGAATGTTTCGCGGCCGACGCGGTGTGAATTTGTTTAAAAAATTCACATAAATATGTTCGACCTTATTTGCAATTTTTTTAGTTTATGAAGCATTATTACAACATAATATAATCAAATCTAAGAGAATATCATGTTTCGTCAACTATATAATTAAATCATAAAAAGAATTTGGCTAATGTTTAAAAAGTATGGATGTAACAGGGATAAAATCATTCTAACGCGACGAATTCGCGTTACGGAACAGACAACAGAGTGAGAAGTATGTGAATTTTATTATGACGTTCTGTAACGTGATTTCGCGGAACGACAAATCCAAAATCTGTTACACAACGATCGTTCTGTAACGGGACGGGAGAATTTTAGTTCCCTGGCTCTAATGCTAATGTAACAGCAGCCTAGAGCCATGTGACTATCCAAATCAACAACATACCTAATTATTTTTCGAGGGGAAATCTTGAAGAGGGAACTAATTTGATAAATAAATATCAGCAAAGCTAACAACAAAATTCGGAATATCGTCCACCCAACATCAATAGCCAATCTCCACATGTTGGAAATGTGCTAACATATGAGCCACCTTATTGCCGGAGCGTTTAATAAAAGACCAACTAACAACATCAAAATCAGAAATATAAACTAAAATGTTATCTATAATCAAATGGAAATCACTAGACCCTGTCTCCTTAAGCTTGAGGGCATTTATAACGTGTAAGCAATCACTCTCCACAATGAGCCTTCGAACATCGAGTCTACTAGCCAACCGAAGCCCTCCCAAGCTGGCTCGAGCCTCGACCACGTGAGTCTCCAACCCAACACGCTGCTGCACCACAGCGCACACTTCCGCACTTTCGTCCCTGCACCACCCTTACCCCCACGCCTATGCCTAAGCCATCCACACCCAGAATCTCTGCCTTCACATTACACTTCCACCATCCCGGGTCCGGAGCAGTCCATCACTTAGCGTGGCCCTGCAGCAGTCCGACACTCGCCCGTGGACGCTGAATCTTAGTCTCAAGCGCCCCTTTACATGTCTTCATAGCATATGACAAGGTAGCTGCCGGTGGTGAGAAGTCATGCTCCATCAATGCTTTACACCGTGCGCTTCACACTGGAGCAAATAGTAAGGAAAAGGGCCACGACATTATGGTCCATCTCCTTAAGGCATTTCGACCACCATTCCACTATCGACCCACAAGCCCGAGGAGCGTTCAAATCAAACGAGCTTACCTCCCATACCTCGTCCGCAAGACCACAAGTGTGTATGGCATGAAAAGCAAATTCTTCGACGCACCCACATATACCACAAAAAGGCGAAATATGCTTTAATCGACGACGTAAAGCACGGCTAGTTGGTAGTGCATCCAAACAAGCCCTCCAAGTAAACACTTTAACTGTAAGAAACACCGAGGCCCCCAATAATTTTCAACATATCATCAATTGAGGATGAGGATTCTTCAGACAACGACCACACATCATTCACTATCGCATGATAAGGAGACTTCACAAAATAATTTCCACTCTTTTCCAAATCCCAGCACATTCTATCTTCCAGGAGTCGATGACTCAACGGGATTCTCAAAATTCTATCAACTTCAAAGGGAATAAATAACTGAGAGAGAAGTACCTCATTCCAGGTTCTAGAAATAGGGTCAATCAACGCTCCAACATTAAGATCTTCACCACACGAGGACAAGACTTTGCGCGACTGGGAGCCGGGAATCCAAGCATCATGCCACACTCTAATCTTCTCTCCATCAGACACTCTCCACCTCATACCCCTCCTCAACACCCATTTAGCCTCCCAAATGTCTCTCCATGTATAGCTCGGATGAGAACCAAGTTTAGAATCTAAGAAAGAGGTGGTCGGATAATATCGAGCTTCAAGAAGTTGCTCAAATAAGCGTCCTGGATGCATGACAAGGCGCCACCCCTGCTTACCCAACAAGGCCCAATTGAACATCTTCAAGTCCCGAAATCCCATGCCACCTCACATTTCGGCCTACACAACTTCTTCCAAGCAACCCAATGGATCTTACGCTCCCCGCTCTTTTGACCCCACCAGAACTGCGAGATCAAGGATCGAATCTCATCACAAAAAGAAGATGGAAACTTAAGAACACTCATAGCGTAAGTAGGGAGAGATCGGGCCACAACCTTTATCATGACCTTTAGAGTTAATTAGGCTTTATTTGTATTAGTGAGGTTAATTTGATTGATTTAACCCTAATGACTAATTGAGTTGATGGCCGTTAGTCATTAAAGGTATTCTAAGTATTTTTCAAAACCTCAAGGGTACCAGGTGAAATGTTGAAAACGTGAGGGTAGCAAGTGAATTGTTGAAAATGCGAGGGTACCAGGTGAATATTGTGAAACCTCTGGGGTACCTAGTGAAAAAACTGTATCTTAAATGAAATACTTAATATAATTTTTAATATATATAAATAATTTTTTAATATATAATATTTTTTAATCTAGAATATTTTTTTAATATAAAATATATTTTTTCAGCATAAAATAAAAATCGAGCTGTTCACGAGCTTTACGAGCCGAGCTTTACCTAGCTCGGCTCGGCTCGTTTAAGTCTCGAGCCGAGCCCGAGCTCGACTCGTGCCCTAGCTCGAGTCGAGCTTCAACGAGCCGAGTTTTGACTGAGCTAAGCCCGAGCTGCTCGCGAGCTTGTCAAGCTCATTATTACCCCTAATTATTCCTAATAATTTTTCTTATTAACAATTAGTTTTCTTATTAACAATAGGATTTTTTGTCCCAAACTACCTTTAACTTTCAAGTTTTTGCGAGAAACTACCTTATAAAAAAATTGTTGTCCTAAACTACCTTACTTTACAATTTTGTTGTTGACAGCTACCTTATGCCGGTTTCCGGCGTTGACTTTTGTTTTTTCAGTTCAAAATTGTGGGAAAAACAAAATTACCCTTGTGGGAATTGAAGAGGGTGATTGTTTCAATTTTAGTTTAAGTAGAAGAGGAATTTAATAGTGGATTGGTGGTACAAAGTGTCACATAGATATGAGGGAGAGAGCGCGCGCACACCGGAAAATGTGACAATAAGAAAGCGGAAAAAACAAAAGTCAACGTCGGAAATCGACCTAAGGTAGTTGTCAACAACAAAATGGTAAAAGTAAGGTAGTTTGGGACAACAATTTTTTTATAAGGTAGTTTCTCGCAAAAACATAAAAGTTAAAGGTAGTTTGGGACAAAAAATCCTTAACAATATAATCAAGTTGTCTTATTATCATTTGATTTTATTGTGTGCAGGTTAGGTATCAATTTGTAGCGGCTGTGATTCACACGGGACAGTGTTTTACCATGGGTCACTATTTTACTGTTGCAGCTGTTGGAGACGACATATTCATGCTTTTTGATGATGAAACCGTAAGATTTCTTATATTGTCAATATATTTTATTTTATTTTGTCGCAAGGGATATACTTTTTAAGTTCAGATTTTATTTTTGATTCCTTTAAATATTAATTATTGAGGTCATCTATAAAATCATAAGAATAAAGTGAATTCATAATCCTTTAAAAAGTCAAAAGTTCATTTATGTTGTAATTCTTTTTGTCTTACAGGTAAAAGTGTTTGATCAAGAACTTCATTTTGATGAGGCTTATATGTTGTTCTACAAGAAAATGGTAATATATTTTACATCTTTTATATATAATTTGACTGATCAAAATCTAAAAATAAACAAAGTATGTTTGGAAAAATGGAAATGAAGGGATTTATACTTACCAACCGTATACTTACCAATGATTTGAATAATGTCTCTTGTCTTTAACTCTGTACCACTTACAAATGGAGCAAGTAATGGTTTCCATTTATTTGTCATAACATTCTCCATTTTGAGACCCAATTCATTTGCAAACTTTTATGACACATTCACCTCAGACATCAGCTACATAAGTCTCACCCGAAAGCTTGGTTAACTCATCCTGAAGCGATAAATATAACTTATAAGGTACATTAAAATAATCCCTATATTAACAACAATAGTTGCTTCTTATACGTTGTATCTATGTTTGAAACAATGCCGTATCAGTTAGTCTTTAAGATTAGATATGTGTCTTAAAGATTATGTTTGTGTTTTCGAAAGCTAAGTCTTGTGTTCAATATTAATATATGCACTTACAAAGTGATCATATTAATTATTAATACCATTATATTAATCCAATAGTTACCGTTAATGAATTTATATAAATCTCAACTAAAAATTTGCGTCTGTTTGCAGGCTGTGCCAGTAGAAGTCCCCGTCGAGAGTTTCTCATTACGGAGGTCTGGGAGGACTAGGCGTCATCCTGTCCATTTCCGTGTCCCTATAGTGACTGGTTGCGGATGTGGCTGTTTGGCTTCTAGGACCAGACGCCGCCGTAGGACCACACATCGTCCGTCTCTGCATCCTGTAGCTGACACGGAGTTGAGGCGAGATGACTTTGAAACGGTATGATAATTTATGGTTGTTCATGCATTTCTTTATAGATTCTAGCCAAAAAGTATTGATTAATATCTTAAAAAAAATATAAAGCTGCCCTAAGATTAGTTTTTCATACTCCCCAACTCCCATATCAATAGAAGTATTAATTATCTATATCGAGATAGAAAAGGAGAAAAATAAGAGGAAATGGACGCACTCCCTTGTTCATATCTCAAGGAGGTGAGAGGGGTCCCTCCCATATAAGGCCTTGAAAGGTCCCCACTTAATTAGTGGGCAGAGGTATTATAGCTCTACTCAGCCTAATGCAACCAATCAAACCAAGTCTTTGACTTCATGAAACGTTTAAGATATGCCACAAAGTCTTTTGTTAAGGACCTCATTTTTCCCATTAGATGGGGGGTGATAGGCAATGCTTCACTCTCTAAGCTGAGAACGGATGCCATAAGGGAAGAAAGTGAGCATATTTGGGAAGCCTATCTACCACCATCCCAACGTTGAGAAATTGGCAAGGACTCTAAAGTCCATTGATTTGTCCTCCCACACTTGAGTATTGAGGGGTAGAGAGTGTAGTAGCCCTAAGCAACTCAAGGAGGATGTTGCCGCTGGTAAATCACACTAGTTTGCACATATTTGGATATGTCCCTTCTGATACCAACTTAGTATCACGCATATGCAATTTTCTGGTAAGTTTTGAAGTCACCTATTCCCTCTACTAGTGAATGGCAGCAACGAGAGTCGGAGCCCACCCAACCCACATGCAATAGATATCCTGGTGCATGACACTTGAGAAGTGGAAACCTAGATAAGGGATCTGCAACTTTGTTTGAAGCTCAAACTTGTACCCGTATGTCTTGCTTACCCATTTCTGATATGCATGCCTTATCTCTCTTTGTTCCAAAAGAATTTGAGACTCCCTTTTGAAATCTCAAGCTAACCACAAATTGCCTTCGAAGTAAATAATGCCTCAACTTTTTAAATGGCTAGACAATAACCATTAATTCCTTCTCATAGATAGGTTTGTTTATAACTTGTTACCCCATAATTTGGTGTATAGGATGGCCATTTTGAGATAGGACTGTGGAAGCCATGACTTCGAAATGAAGGTGTGGGCGAGTTTGGCATGGCTAGAATTGGGCTATCCTCAACAGAAAGTCGCCATTCTTTTTTCATAACAAGAAACACGGGCAAGAATATGGATTACAAGAAATTTGTATGATAACATGTCTTGTGTATTAATCTTTCGATTTCATTTGTATGGTAACTAATGGGTTCGTTTCTTCTTTGAGAGTAATGACATGCTCTTTTCCCTAATTGGTGGTAAGCCTTCAGCTATGTTCAACATATGTGTTGTTCCAATGGTGGTCTACGGAACCAACTTATGTTTCTTTGTGAATGTCCTGTCCCTCAATTTGATTAAGCTTCACTATGTATCCTTACTTCTTTCTATGGGATAGGAAACATAGTTCTGACCGTAAAGAAGGGTCACCTAACATCTGTTTTTTTTTTTCCATATGGTTAACATTTCCCATCTTCTAGTCATTAGATACCCAAATAATCAAGTCTGAGAAGTCGAAAGGTAACGTAAGAAGTCCTCCACAATACTTATGTGATTGGAGCAAAATCCCCTTGCACTCGCTTTCCCCTTGAACAACTTCTCTTGTTCTCGGAGTAACGCCAAAGCCCTTGGAACTTGTGGTGACACCCTGCTGTGGTTGAGATAAAAGTGTGAGTCACGTCGGGATCTATGATCACCATTATCTCTTTCCCCTTAACGTGTCCAATTAGCTTCATGGTTTTTGTGCTCGAGATACCCATCGTCGAATTGAGGGATATTCCTAGTTGAGCTACTCCTTCCAACTCTTCAAAAGCGGATTCCACCGCGTTAAGCTCCTTCGCATTTCGATTTCCTTTTCGCCATCACCCTGATCTAACAACTCACTAAGCTCACGATGTTTATAGCGATGGTTTATATTCTATTGCTCATCACATTTCAAGCATAGTCCCTTTTCGCGATTCGTGGTTCCGATGGAAATGTTTTTGCACTTAGGCTCCTCACTCTCCAAGTGGTCGAGCTACAAGCATGCGGCGGTTGAGTTTGTGGTTTGATTTTATGATGGGTTTTCGTGGGTGTGTATTTAGGTAAGTAATTCCGGTTGGGTTATATTTGTTGAGTGTGGGTGTAGGGTTTTTCCTTTGGGTTGTGGTTTTAGGTTCTCATTTTTGCATTGGGCTTAGTTTTAATTTCTCTACGACCTATCGTGAAAGGTCCATTGCTTGGTTTAGATTAGGTGGAGTTGGACTTCGACCCATATGTCCTCCTTTAAACCCACCAAAGGTGCCAACAACTCCATGACTGTTTGTGATACTCCATAACCCCCTCGACTAAGGTGTAGGTTATGCAATGATCCAATGGTGTAAACCGAGCAAAATTGTCGAAGACAAGCTCTTCAACTCTTCTCGCCAAAAAATCAACTTGCGTTGGTCCTCCTACTGGCTAGGTTGCACTGAAACTGATACGGGTGCACACGTAGAGGTACATGTACGATGCAAAACGCTAACCCAAAAATTAAAGATACGGGGACATGGAAAAATTCTATTAAATAATATTTTTGTATATTTATTATATTACAAAAATGTTTTTCTTTTTT